>NC_133663.1:48427069-48659348 GCF_037893015.1 Macrotis lagotis | reverse complement strand
CATAAAGGAATTGCAGGGATGAAAAACCATGTCAAGCTAAAACTTGATTTTAATAATTTCATCTTGAGAAACTATTTAATTCAAAAGGAGAGCAGAGGAGTGAATATTTAAATGGAATCACTTAGTTTTAAAGAACTTTGACAATCAGATCTGATTTGTAAGCTAACAATGTGCAACAAAATTGATACACTTTTGTATTGCCCTTAACATCGAAATTCCACAGTTTTGGAGACTATTAGTCAAGACATAAAATTTAAAATGAATTACAGCTTAAGACAAAGACAAACGTTTGAAAGTAACTCCTCTTTTGTCAATAGTTTCACTTTTTTGTGCACTCAAAAAATCTTAAATCTATTTTCTAAAAGGATGCATTCTTTGATGGAACAATTTCATGTCTAATGTAAAACCACAACTAGAAGCTCACTTATTCTTGCCCATGTTATATAGAATGAGTGCCTTGGTAGAGGATACTTTTTTTTATAAAGGATTAAGGGTTGATGATCACGTTCTTCAAATATCATGGTATATTAATTGTAGTAATCTCCCAAATTTTTAATATCCCCAGTAATAATAATAACTAACATTTACCAGTATATACCACATATATCTCATTTGATCCTCATAGCAACACTGCAGGATAGGCGCTATGAGTTTAACCATTCTACAGATAAAGAAACCGGGCTAAATAGTGGTTGTTATTGGCCCAATATCATATAGCTAGTAATTGTCTGACATTTGTTTGAAGTTAGATCATCTTGACCCCAAGCCCAATACTCTAGCCACTTAAATACCCTAATCCATAGTCATGTAAATTATATTTGTCTAACCATTTATGCTGAACAAACAAAATGGATGAAAACAGAGTGTCAAGACTATGATATACAGATCCTTGATCAATCTATTGGTAGCCATGACATGTTGAAAAGGTCAATATTGTCTTAGTAATATCACGGAGATTTTCACAATCTCTGAATTTGTTTCATAATGTGTTCTATATCGATTTCAATAGCGATTTTAAATGAACAATGAGTAGGGTCCAGAATTGATGTGCTTTAACATCTGTGAAACTGTACATCATTTTTAATGATTCTCAAACTTCTTATCAAAAAAGTTATTGCCTAGTCATGCTATTTAACCATGAATCATGGAGTACTAAGATCTCAGAAGGAAAAAAAAATTAAATAACAAAGAATAATGGAAAGAAAATGGTGGGTATAAGCTGGATGTAGTATATTAATAATGAGAGCCTGAATATGAAAAGCAGAGTAAAAGAATTTATTAAGGACATGGGTAGATAATAAAAGAAGTAAATTGTTTTTACAATAAGGAAAACTTTATAAAGTAACTAAGAAGAAATGGAAAGGAATATATAAGGATCACACAGAACAAGTAGTCTGAGAGGGTATGTGATCTGCATTGATGAACTGAGTGATCATATATGTGAAATTATGAATTCATCAGAGAATTAAAAAACAGAATGTAAACTTCTTATGCTTTTTATTATGCGTTTAAAACATTGCATTATATATGTATGTATGTATATATATGTGTGTGTGTGTGTGTGTGTGTGTGTGTGTGTGTGTATTTATGTGTGTTCATCATGGAAATTCTTGGGGACCCAATCTTGTCATTTTTGTTAATGCATAATTTCCAAAATGAATAGAAGGTTTTAAATCTTACTCCAAGAATAAGTTACAATTTGACCAAATATACATATTTATTTATTTTTTCTTTTTTTGCAAGGCAATGGGGTTAAGTGACTTGCTCAAGGTTACACAGCTGGGTAATTATTAAGCATCTGAGGCCAAATTTGAATTCAGGTCTTCCTGGCTCCAGGGGTGGTACTCTATCTACTGTGCCACCTAGCTGTCCCTACAATTTGACCAAATTAAAAGAATTTTACCCTTTTGTAAAGGTCTTGGGTTTAGAAAGGAGAAAAAAAAGTTTTGGAGACTGGGGCAAATTTGGTTCACTTCTGAGGACACATACTACCAGTCCTTGGTTCTTTGTTTTTGTTTGTTTGTTTGCAAGGCAATAGGATTAAGTGACTTGACAAGTGTCACACAGTTGAGTAAGAATTAAGTATCTGGAAGCTGGATTTGAACTCAGGTTCTCTTGAATCCAGTGCTGGTGCTCTATGCACTGTACCATTTATCTGTCCCCTTATGCCCCTCCCAGTCCTTGATACTTACAAAATTAGTGGGGCATCAAATGCACTTCTATTCCCCCTTCTATCAACAATCTGAACTTCCACAAAAGACAGTTAAGGGATCAAGGGATATGTAGGAGAAATAGTGGATGCCTTTCCCAACTTGCCTTTGTATACCTATTTGGGGACATCTCTACCTTATTGCTCATCTCAAAGCCCGTTTTCAGTGGATAGAGAATGTGACAGGAATCTTTCTTTATATCATTCTATTAAGTAATGCTGCGTAGGGGGAGGAGTTGGTAGGTTAATGAGAAAGGAAGTTGTATAGAAGTAGCATAAATATTGGGGACTGTCTGAAGTGTTTTCTAATTCTTGAATTTGTCTACACAGGTGAAATTATCTCAAAAATGACTGAACTAGTCAAAAATCTGCCCCCCTGCCAGATAAATACTATATTTGAAATTCCCATCAATGAAACGATTCCTTTCGGTAAGGAATCACAACTTAGGATGTAAATGTATTACTTGAAAGTGATAAAAATAAAAGCACAAATAAAAACCTTCAGAATTTTTTTTGGAGATGAAAATTTCCCAGTATTAAATATTGTTCAGAAATTACTTAAAGCTGGACATATTGTAGCTATCATGATCTTCTCATGTACCACTGTTTAGAATATGATCAATCAATCAATCATCAAATTTGTTTATACATCTGCTCTCTGATGTATACTTGATACTGGCTACACCAAGACATAACTGAAATAGGTCCTACCCTCATGGAGATCATAATCTATAGAGAAAGACTTTCTGTAAATATGTAGAGCATGTTCATATCTAAGTGTAGATTAAAAAAATCTAAAATATACACAAGACAAATCTGATTTGATCCCGGGAATTAGGCTTGAATCCTTACTACGTTTGGGCGATTGTGTAGACAAATTTAGAAGTATCTAGCTTTGTGTACACAATTGCTTTGACTACTATTTGGGTGTATACTTTTATTTACCAGTGTGTGTGTGTGTGTGTGTGTGTGTGTGTGTGTGTGTGTGTGTGTGTGTGTGTGTGTGTGTGTAATATACCCATATATACCATTATCATTAAATGAATTACTAAGGTAGTAATAGAAAATGATCAATTTTTGGCAACCTGAATTTTTTAAAAAAATTATTTGCAAATTGATTATAATGGTCCATATTTCTAAAAACAAATTCTCTTTGAACAGTGAGAATTGATGGAAGAAGTTTCAGAAATACCAGAAAGAATTGTATGAAATGACAAATATAGAATAAAGTGAGCAGAACCAGAAGAACAATTTATAGACTAGCAACACAATTTTGCATGTATGCAGGCAATACACATATATGTTTATTTGTACAAAATATAAGCCTGTGCATATACAGATACAAATATATATACAGTATGTTTGAAAGTCTTGAGAAGTCTGATTTAATACAATGACTAACTAGGATTTCAGATGACTAATAATGAAACATGAAACTCTGCTTTTCACCCAAGAGGTGATGGAGCAACACTCAGAATAAGACACTCTTTTTGGATATGCCTAATACAAGAATTTGCTTTTCTTGACTAAAAATTTATTATAAATGATTTGTTTTTCTTTTTCTAATTGCAGAGGAGTGTGGAGGGAAAAGAGGTTGGGGGGATAGGTAGGAACAAAAAATAGAGAGAAAGGAAAAAAAAGTTATTTGAGGCATTTACAAAATGTTTGGAAGTGAAAGAAAAACAGAAAAAAATATATACAAAGAAGCAAGCATTGGCAGCTATGGAATGTTAAAAACTTAACTAATTTATAATTCCATATATATTATATATGCATATACATACACATTTATAGAAATATTTGCTCTTTTACTGCTCTACAAGGTATATGAAAAATTACTATTTTATTCAGTGTTTACATTCAGAATTAAAAAACCAGAGCCAAAAACCAAAACCAAAAACAAAAACCCAACAACCAAATTCTATCTTGTCAGTCTGAAACTGGTGTCCACCCCAGAGGAGCAAAGAATTCATTCTGCGGTTCTGAACTCCCTCAAATAAGGCCACAGCTTACGGTTCTGACTCAAGTTTCTCTGCCAAACTCTCCCTCTGGCACCATGGGGAGCCTGAATCACAAAGTCTTCTGTGCTGTGAGTCTTGCTGAGTAGCCATTTCAATTGAATTAAGAGTAGACAGACAACTTCTCATGCCTATAGTTCAGTATGGGCTGGGGGTGGGGGAAGGTAGAGTTCTTAAAGGTTCATTAAAAGTTGTTGGGTTTTTTTTCCTTAAAATATAATTTATTTTGTTTTGAAGGGATCTGAGAGCAAGTGTTTAATACGTGGAGTGTCTGTGATGAAAGGTTCCATAAAATACAAATTATTGTTCTGGTGAAGAGTGCCATTCTGGAATGAGGGAAAGGAAGGCATATGGAAAAAGAATGATTAGTGGAACTACTAGTACACTTTCCCTTAGGCTCCTTTAAGAAATAAAATATGAAAAATTGAAAAAAAAACACTACCCTGCTTTAGGATTCTGTTGTTTAGATTGGTCGTTAAATATGACTTTTTAAAAAAGTATATATATATACCTGGAGATTTTGGCATTTGGGAAGTTTTCCAAACCCATATTAATAAAATAAAAAGCATCATTGATTGACTTTATTGGACTTCTGCACTTCATTAGAGTTTTCTTTTTAAACCAAGTTCAGGCCACAAATATGCTTATGAGATCCACAGGCACATATGGGTTACACAGAGTTCCCAGCCGTCATGGCTTTCTCTGGGAACATGGTAACATGATTTCATATTTCATACCTCACCGAAGAGCCAAAATAATTAAAATATCCCAGACCACAAGAAAGCCAATTGCATTTTGGTGGTTGATGGTTGTTGCTGAAAAGCCTTTGGTTAGTTCATCTGTGTTAGGCATGGTGGATGAAAATCTATTAGTACTGGTTGGGAACTTTATTGATAATATTATTCCCTTCCCCAGAAGAAAGAAAAAACAAGCACTGTAATTTGTTCTTGAAACAAATCTCAAAAGGAACTAAGTCCTTTCAGGACTGATTTGATCAAGGAAAAAATATTAATTAAAAAAAACTCAAATAGTATTTTTAAAGTGCTTAGCATCTAGTAAGGACTTAATAAATAAATGTCTGTCCCTTTTCTCCATTCCCCAAAATAAAGAAATTTTTTTTCATATATTCCAAAGTATAAGGCACATCTCAAACACATATACTCATATACTCACATTGTTGTGATCTGCTCCCTATCTCTGATTTATCAAATATAGTTTGTTTGTACCAGTTGTTTGAATGGGTTCTTCATACTCTCCTCTCCACTCCCCCCCCCCCCCATTAGACTGATGGCTTCCTAAGAGCAGGAACTATCATTTACCTTTCTTCTCATCTTCAGTGTCTAGCATATGCCTATCACATAGTAGGTGTTTGAATAAGAATTTTACAGATTGACCACAAAGTTAGAAGGGAAGCTAATCTCATTATATGGTTTTTCTAGATGGTTTGTCAGATGAAGAACTAAGCCTAAGAGTCTTAGGAGAATCTCCTTAATGGAAGAGCCCCATAGCAATGAAATCACAGTCTCAATGAAAAATAAAAAAAAAGCTTTATTGCCATTGCCTAATTAGTGACCATTTAGGTTAGGTGCTATTTAGATGGCAGACAGTTTCCAGTACTGTTTTCAAATTGACTAACTCACCTCCCTTCAGTAAAAATCAACAACAAAGATGACAAAAAGAACACTTCCTCCTCAATCCATGTGTAACAAAAAATGGTCAGTTCATGCTTTAGAAAGCACATGTGATATGTAGATATTCTAGTGATGTAATGATGTAGAAATACCATCCTAGGAGTCAGTAGGCCCTGAGTTCAAATTCAGTCTCAAATACTTACCAGTTGTGCAACCCTGGGCAAGTCACTGAACTCTGTCTTAGTTCTTCATCCATAAAATGAGCTGGATAAAGAAATGAAATACCCCCTTAGTATCTTTGCCAAGAAAGTCCGAAAATGGGGACACAGAGAGTCGGACATGACTCAAATTATTTTCTATTTTTAGAATATAATGGGAGGTCTATTTTTATATAATAGTCTTTTAAAAAATTTATTTATTTAAGGCAATGGGGTTGAGTGTCTTTCCCAAGGTCACACAGCTAGGAGATTATGAAGGATCTGAGGCCAAGTTTGAACTCAGGTCCTCCTGATGTCAGTGTCGGTGCTCTATCCTCAGTGCACCTAACTGTCCCCATATAATAATTTTTTCCCAATATATGATCCCTTTATTAAAATTTCCCAAGAGATATAGAAGAAAAATAAAGTAAAACCAAGTCTGATAGTGCATTAAACATTTTGTATCCATAGTTCCTCAGTTATTCATCAAAAGTTAAAAACCATGTGATACCACTTGTTTTTTAAGGTCAAAATTGGTCATTTTATTTAGAGAGTTTGGCCATCTTTAAGGATTGTGTTGTGGGGACCATGTATGTGCTAGTTTTCCTTGTTCTGATCAGAAATCAATTCATTAAGTTTTCTCCCATTTTTCTCTTAATTCCTTTTATTTTGTTGTTCCTTAGGATGGAATAAGTTTATGTTATCTTATCGAATATATTCTACTGATTTTGCTTCTAAAGAAAATATACTAGCAATGCTCTAAAAATATAAATTATAAAGAAAGTGTTGATTTGCTTTGTAGGGGAAGCTCCTCAAGGAAAGAGCCCCATATCCATAAAAATCATAGGCTCAATTAAAAGAAAAAAGTTTATTAGCATTACCTAATCAATGAGCATCTACTTTGTTTCTGGGTTTGTCTTCCTCCTCCCTCCCTCCTCCCCTCCCCTCCCCTCCCCTCCCCTCCCCTCCCCTCCCCTCCCTTTCCTTCCCCTTCCCCTCCCCTCCCCTTCCCCTTTCCTTTTTCTCTCTTCCTGCTCATTCCCTTTCTATGGTACCCTCTCTTATTCATTCCCCCAGTTTGCACTTGTACTAGCAGATTAACTCACCAGAGTAACTTGAAACTATTAACTTAATTTCAAAGGGTAATTTTGCAGATGATTACCTCACATTGTAGTACATTGGTTTCCACTAGTGTCTTCCCGATTATGGATAACTCAGCAGACTCAGTTAACTCTTAGAAAAGACACTTTATCAAATAATATAGCAAGAATTTTAGTTATAAAACATTTTCTCTAAAACACACAGTTGTAATCTTCTACAATTAAACACAGTATCCATGGGGAGTAAGGAGAGTGAGCATCAATTTGAAGTCTGATGTTTAGGAGGCATACATGTAAGGAGTATGTGGCCAATTCAATTCAGAGGGTCTTTCTTTGGAGAGTTCTCCTGAATCCATTGCAGGGTGTATTAGTGATGTTGTCAATTTAACCCTCTCAGGATGTGAGATTTCAGTTAAATAGGCTGATAGGATTCTGTACTAAGCCAAACAAACTTGAAATTTTCACCTGCCTCCTCATAGGGCATGACACCTATACTGGGCAGGCCAGTCTGTTGGACTCTCTGAGCTTTCTCTTTGATAGTCATCTCTAATTTCTATCCTAAATAGGCTCAGATATGATTGGGTGCTACTGTGCTCCCTCAGATAGAGTGTATTTTTCCAAAAGGGGCAGAAATTCTTAACTTAGAACTGGAAGAAACTTCTTCAATTCTGTCCCCTCAGAACTTAGACCTAAGCTCTAAGGTTTATTCACTTCCAGGTAGAGAACTGGGATTAACATTTCCTCCTGTTTTCTAATTTATCTTGGGTAAGTCCTCATTCTAATTTTTGGTCACCATCCAGAGTATTTTCCAGATTCCTCTGGTCTATATAAATAAGTAAAGAAGGAAAAGAGGCTATGGAAATCTTCACAAACTATTGTCTCTGATGGCTTTTTCATATGCAATTGAGCTTCTCAAAGCCTCAAAACCCCACAAGATGTGGAATGTTCTTTTATACCTAAAAGAGATGTTATATTCCATTGTCTTGCCCATTTAAACCTTAAGCTTTGCTGAAGTCTAAAGGGGACACTTCCTTACATCTCTTTCTCATTCCTTTGGGTTATAATTCTTCTTAGAGGGGTTAGTGTTTTTTTCAAGTGATTTATGCAAGTGAGTATTTCTATTTGACATTTCTAATTTAATTTCAGTATTTAGTAACTAATTTGACTTTAGGAAGATGAGGTAGTTTTTTCTAAATCACATTTCCTTTCAAATATTTGAAAAATTTGAAATAATAATCCAGACATAATAAAGGGGAAATAGAAATGAAGATTTTTCTTATTTTATTCCATGTCACCTTAGAGCAAACCATTGTCAAAATTCTTAATGATGTCAAAGGACTAAAACCTTCAAAATTTCCACCAGGAAACAAAAAATTCTCTTAGGAAGGATGATAGAAAGAGATCTGGAACACTGAGTAATAAGCTTCCATCATCTTCATAGCTTTTCTAATACATGAGAGGGCAGATTATAATTTATCCACTCAGAGAAATTGACCAGTAAAATACCCTCCCCCAGTTTTAGTAATAATTGTAAGTTGATCAATTTTTACACAAATGATTTTTAATTCATTAGCTTCAATATATATGTATGTGTGTATATATATATATATATATATATATATATATGAGATAAAAGCAAAACTTTGGTAACAATTATGCATTGTTGAGCAAAATGAATTCCCACATTAGCCATGTGAAAAAAAATTATGTCTCATTTTGCATCCTGAGTTCATAATATCTCTGTTTGAGGTAGGTATCATGCTTCCTTACTGGTTTTTTTGGAGTCATGCTAGATGATTACAAGAGTTCCTAAGTATTTTAAAATGACTTGTTTTTAAAGCATTGCTATTATCACAAAACACTTTGCTCATATCATTCTGTATTAAGGGACTATGTGATATAATGATTATTGATATTACTATAGCAGATTCATATTCTATTACATTCATATGCCATAATTTGTTTAGCTGTTCCCCAATTGGTGACCACCTTTCTTCGTTATCAGTTATTTGTCATCACAAAAAGAACTGCTATAAAATTTATATTTTTTAATATATGGGTCTTTTTTCTATTTCTTTGATCTATTTTGGGAATAGGTAATGCTGGGACTAAGAACAAGTTCCAATGTTAAAGTTGATAAACATTCTAAAAAAAAAGAAAAAATCTAAAAATGTTTATTTGCCACAGGGATTAAATATACTTGCTAATGAGATTAGTATTAACTAATGAAATGAAGTTTAAAAAATGCTAATACTCCCTGACCCTCAGTATCTGGAGACCAACTAGGAACATTTTACCCCACACAAAGGCTCTCTAGTATTCTTAACAGATCTGGGAATATCTAGGCTCTCTGCCAATGGCTTCAGACCTCACCGATATTCTCCCAAAGGTAAGGGTGGTCCCTTACAACCCATTCCATGTTGTCATTAAAAGTAAAATGAGTCTTTACACAGAAGCATTTACTTTAAAATGTGAGTTTACAAATGTACAAATTTGCTCCCTCAACATGTGAGAGATAGAATCCTCTTCGTCCCCTATATTCCCTTGGTCTCTGAGGAGAGGAAAGGGATTAGATTCATATTTTAGTTTGGTTGCTAATAGTATACAATTTCAGTTCCAAGTTCAAAATCTGAGTCCCAGGAATTCTGACTTCTCAGGGCTTCCATACCAGGCTAGCTTACTGTGCCATTCACTTATAATCCTGAGACTAAGTCACCATGACTTGTCCCTTGAGAATGACCTAGGATGTTTGAAACTGAGGATAAACAATGCAGAACAAAACCAAACATTCCCAGGATAGATTAAAACATTCCTTCCTCTCACTAGTTCAATCCTTATTGGATGCAGCAGATAAGAGTTGCCAATTCCATATCACAGCTGAATTGCTCAGTTTTCCTGATTGTACTATAATGATACTGATGACGAGGATGATGATGATGATAACCAACATTTGCAATATTATTTTAAGAAGTTTTTGCAAAGCCTTTTTGTGCACCACCTAGCTGCCCCTTTTTTGGAATAGTATGTTAAGACTTTTATAGCTATCATCTCATAATTTCTATTTTAGATTTAAGAAAATGAGAGTGTGAGACATTTGTCTAGGTTCACACAGATAATAAATGTCTGAGGTAAAGTTTGAACTTGGATCTTTCTGCATCCAGTTCTAGTGCTCTCTAACCATTCCACCATTTAGGTAGGATAGCAAAACAGGGGCATCCTTTATGTGAATGTCTATAAGGATTCCTGGTTCAGGTGCAACAAGTGTCCTTGTCCTTTTCTGCTTTTCTTCTTCTTCTTCTTCTTCTTCTTCTTCTTCTTCTTCTTCTTCTTCTTCTTCTTCTTCTTCCTCCTCCTCCTCCTCTTTCTTCTTCTTCTGTATTTTATTTTATTCAGTTTTCCCCAGTTACATGCAAACAAGTTACAACATTCATTTTAAAACCTTGAGTCCCAATTCCCCATTATTCCTTTCATATTCTTGGTCCTAAGGTCAAACTATTTCCTAGATTTTTCTTTCTAAATGTTTAATTAATTTTTTAAAATCAATATCTCTTTGGAATTGTACCCTTAGTATGGAACCCTACTCTGGAACAAATAACTACAGTGGAAGGGATCAAATCAATATACGTTCATGTCCATGTTTTTAAATGTATGTCTCATTAAGCACTCAGAGTTTACCACTTCTTCACTGAGAGCTGCAAGCGATACTTTTCTATCAGTTTTCTGGTGGTCATTTCCATAATCTATTCTCCTCTTGATTTTCTTCTTCCCTTGAATATCCAGTTTTCAATTCCCGAACAGGTCATCGCCGAACAGGTCATCGCCAACTTTAACTGACTCTACCACCTACCTTTTCCATTCATGTTTTGAATTTGGAGTCAGAAAAGCTGGATTCAAATTCTATCCCTGCCATTTATGGACTTGGTGAACTGAGCAACTCATTCGACTTTTTGAGTTATCTGTAATAGAGGGAATTAAGTCATATTATCTCTCTCAGTTTCCTGTAACATGAGAGGATTGTACTACATGACCTCAAGTTTCATTTCATGATCCTGTGTTCCTAAGTTATGCTCAAGCAGTTGGGAATTGAGGAAGAAAATGGCAAAATTGTCTGACCATATAATGTACAAATTTATATTCTCTAACATCATGGCTACATAGTAGTCTTTTTGAATATTTATATTCTGGCATTCCCTGAATTCTTGGCTTCAAATTTTCTCTTAAATTTTCAACTCTTCCTCAATCTTCCTTCCTAAGGAAATAGTTTTGAATCAAACTTTAAATTAAATTTAGAAAACTGAGATCATTTGAAATGAATCTCCCTATTTCATTTACCTTAAAACATTTCTATGTCATTATTCATAAATTATCTTTCTGATTCCATGGGATGAGAAAGCTCTTCCTGGACAAGGTTAATCTCTCCAACTGTCCCCTTAATAATAAATTATAATCTATCCCCTTCTCTCTTGCTTTCTCAGTCATCCTCAAACCCTTAATTTCCAGATTAGGAAAGGAAAGCTCAGAGAGCAGGCTTGGGCAATGGCAAACAAGTGGTAATATCAGATCTGAGTTTGAACCTCCATCATCTAACTCCAAATCCATCAAGCTTTCTATTATAGTTGTTGTCATTCTTTAGTCCTTGTCATCTTTGGAAGGGAAGGATCATATATTTGTTAATACTGTCTTATTAATTAATTTATTTATAATAAACAGTATTTATTAATACTGTTTCAAGCATGGTGCTCCGTCTTATTTTGAGTCTCATAATAGGAGGGGGACTGTTATTATACTGTTTTACAGTCAAGGAAACTGATGCCAATGAGAGATTAAATGACTTGTTTGGGAACACATAGTGAGTATCTGAGACTGGATTTGAACTCATGTCCTGAAGTGTACTAACAGTTGTAGTTCCCCATGTATAAGACACATTCTTTTTTGAAAAATTGGGGTCTAAAAACTGGGAACGTTGTATATAGTGGTTGTAGATTTTTTTACTTGCATTTACCACTTTTTTTGCTCTCAATGTCTTTGCACTCATTGTTTTGCATTTGTTACTGGTATGTTAGGTTAGATGTTGCCATGTTTTGCCCAGAAATGGCTCAGAAAGGATTTTTGCATATTGAATTCAAATTCAAAGGATCCAGTTTGCAAAAGTAAATGTAAATTGTACTGCTGAACATCATTTTGGTCCTTTTCCAACTGAGAAAACAATCTGAGACTGGCTACGGAAGAAGAAACCCGACTGAAGATGCCCCGGCTGAAGAAGGCCATGAGAGGCAAGTCAGCCAAATAGCCTAAGCTAGAGAGGGAACTGAAGAGATGGATTGAAGAGCAAAGGGCAACTGGAATTCCTGTGTCCACCCAGATGCTTCAGCAGGAAGCCCGAAGAATTGTGATGAAAAAGAAGTGACTGATTTCCAAGGAGGACCCAATGGGTGCTTAGGCTTCATGAAATGGAATGGACTAAGCATGCATCCATGCCCCAGACTTATCCAGGGAGTGCTTGTGATCAACCATTAGATCAGAGCACAGGCAGGGGAGCAGTCCCTCTCCCAAGACAGTGATTTGGCATCACACACAGATGAGGATGAGCTCATGGCTGGGAGTTTTAACAGTGATGAGGAATTGTATGAATTTTATGTTGAATAAAACTTGAGTTCAATAACTTTATGTGATATGTTTTTTTTTCAAATTTTGGGCCCCCAAATTAAGGTGCATCCTATACATGGGAGTGTCTTATAGATGGGGAAATATGATACTTTGCCTCCTGGATACGTCTTGTATTGCACTCAACACTGTTGCTGTTGAAATCCCTTCAACACCCTTGCTGTTGAAATCCTTTGTTTCCTTGACTGATAGATCATTGTTCTATATTGGTTTTTTCCTGCTACTCTAGTCATTCTTTATGATTCTCTTTTGTTTTTTTCTTTATCTTCCCAGTTCTGAATGTGGTCATCATCCAAGGATCAGTTCTTAGGACTATTCCCTTCTTTATCTAATTTTCTTCCTTGATGATTTCATATTCACCCCCACGGCCTCAATAATCAACTTCTTGATGGTGGATTCTTACATTTCTATCATCATTTTTTTTTTTATCAAACCTCTTCTCTGAAATCAGCTGCTTAATTTCTAACTGTCTAGTCTCATCATCACTTGGTTGTATTGCTAACACATCGAACTCACATCTCTAGGACCAAACTCAATCAATTTTCCTTTAAATTGTGCTCCTGACTCAAGTATAAAATTCTTCAGCATCTTTGGTTGTTCTTTAACTCTCATTTACTAAATCTATTAATCTATGGATCTAGCTTTCTTTGTATCTATTTATCTAATTTTTCCATCTGTGTATTGAGTGATGTGTTTTTCTATCATCTGGCTGTGTTTATCTCTCTATATCTGACTGTCTATCATTTATTATCTACCTATCTATCCATCTATGTATAGATGAGTCTATTGATGTGTCCAGAGGAGTACAACTGGATAGTGAAAGCACTGAAGAAAACTTATTAGGGACCTGATAATTTTCTTCCGGTATCTGTAAGGCCATATGGAAGATGAATTCATATTGCTCTCTCCATGTCCCCAGAGAGCAGAACTAACTTCAGTGAGAGTAGCTTCAGAGAGACAGAAGTCAGACCTAAGAAGACCTTCTTAATATAGTATTAAGACAACACAAAAGTTCTGAGCTGCCTTAAAAGTTCATGAGTTAACGTCACATTGATGTTTTTCAAGAGGAGACTGAATGATGTAAGGAAAGGAATTCTGGTTTTAGAGTTACAAACTCAATGTTCTCTGCGTATTGACTTGGAGCAATGTCTTAATATGTCTCAGACTTAATACATCTAGACCTTACCTTCCTTGCCTCTGAAAGGTATGCTAGATTTGAGATTCCTCCCAGGATGAAATCTAAAGTTTTATCATTTATTAGATATTTTGTAGAGGAGAGTGACATTTAGGTAGCCACTAGACTAAATGACACCTGAGATCTTCTCCAATTCCATAAATATTTAATTGTATTAAAAGTTTGTTGAATGAGTTGTACCATACTAATACAGAAATATGTGCCCCACAAGTGGTTTCCAAAACACTGGGGAATCATATAGGGAACTAGTTTCTGAACATACTTGAGAAGTGATAGTTATTGTCACACGGGAAATGGCTTCTTGTAGTCCGAATACATTATCGACTTCCATTGCCTTGCCTAATCCCTTTTAGCTTCAATACATGGTTCCTGACTCTGTTTGTCAACTGTTCACTCCATAAGCATCTTCTTCATCCTGCTTCCAACTTTGTTTGAAATCTCACCTTTTCACCTTTCAATTTCTGCTTCTTACTATGGTTGTTAGACAAATTTGTCTGGGGACAAAAATAAATAACTTTCATATTGAGAAGATATAAACCTTTCCTTAATCCCCTAGCTATTCACACGTCTTCTCCCCCCACTCCCCCCCCCCCACTAAAAATGACTAAGACATATAGGTAGATATGTCAGAGACAGACAGAAACATAGAAGAGGAGGAAAGAGGGAGATTCGGGATAGAGGGAGGGAGGAAGAAAGGGAGGAGAGAGAGTGTGTGTGTATGTGTGTGTCTGTGTGTGTGTGTGTGTGTGTGTGTGTGTGTGTGTGTGTGAGAGAGAGAGAGACAGAGAGAGACAGAGAGAGACAGAGAGAGACAGAGAGAGAGAAGAAAAAGAGAGAAAGAGAAAGAGGAGAGGGAGAGAAAATGTAAATGTGCTCTTATTTACTTGAAATCCATTCCATGAGTGCATGAAGAATTTGGACTTAAAAAAAAGCATCTAAGTCAGTTCATCTAGTATTTATTAAGTGACAACTATATATCAGACACTATTCTAGGTTCTAGGAATACAGAGACAAAAATAAAGTGGTCTTTGTCCTCGGGGAGAAGCATACTATACACAGATAAGTAATTCCAAATACACACATAATATAATATGATATAATATTGCATAACATGATATATCATGATATAATATAATATAATATAACATGACAACATGATATAATATGATATGATGTAATAAATATAATAAATATAACATAACAAAATGTAACACAATATAATAAATATATATGTATATATTTGCACAAAGAGGAAGTTTTCTTTTTTCTTTTTCATAAAGATTACACAGCTATCATTCTTTCTGCCTCCTTCCACCCAAATTGTTTTGGGTAATTGTAAAATAAAAAGTAAACATTGCTTCTTAATGAAACACATTGCTTAGCTTGTCATGTTTTAGCAAGGCTGCTATGTAAGTACTTTAAGCTTGGATACTCAGTGGGGTGTTTTCTTCAAAGTCAGTGGAAAATTTGGAGAGAAACAGTCTGTATCAACTGGGTGAGGGCTGGGAAGGGCAGAAAGCTCATGGTGTTGATCTAAACATAAGCCTTATTCACCCAAATGAGATCTCCTTGAGAAAAGATAATACAGATGAAAATTGAACATTAGTTACAGCAAATTGTTTTATAATATATATTTCTATACATTTAAATTTACTGTACATTTGTTATACTTTTCAATTCAAAAAGAGGTATTTAAATTATTTTATTCCTATAATTTTCTTCATTTGTGTTATTGTTCCCTTCTCTGCAGGCCATACTCAGATTTCATACAGGTCAGGTTTGTGTGGGGTGGGATAAAGGGTCTTGACTTTTGTATTATTCTTCAGAGTGAAAAGTTCTCTCAAATTTTCAAAAAGCCCTTGCTTATCTTTTGACTCCTCCCAACAAAAATCATATCTCTTTCCTTTGGACAAAAATAAATTTATTCTTTCAGAATAGGAATTCTGAAGATCCTGTTTGGGTGAAGATGATGGAAATTTTATCATAGCTTTCAACAAAAGTCTTTCCATTTGGCAACCAAATTTTTAGGAGGAAGGGGCAGTAGTAATATTTTGGGGAGCACCCTTCTGTAATGCGGCAAACCTCAAAGGGACCCTCCCTTTCAATATACCATTGGCAGAAGGAACCTTTTCAAATGAGATGAAAGGGACAAAAATAGTGAGAAACCCCCTTTTCCTTGGCCCTTGGTCACTCTGCATAATCTAATGTACTTAAACTCTTCTTGAAGCATCCTGCTGCTCTGCCTCTTTGCAGTTCTGTCCATTTTTGAACCCTTGAACTCTGACAGGGAGGAGGGACGTGGAGAGGTTGTCATCTGATCTATGTAAGGAGGCAAAAGGAATAGCTTCTCTTTAATATTGGGCCTTTCTGCTTAACAGTTGGTGGGAGATTAAAATGATCTAGGTGGATAAGGCAGGTTAAAGGTCAAGGGACATCACATTAATTAATTTATTTTGCCAGCATGTCAACACAGAGGCGAGTCATTGGATATAGGCAGATATTTTGGGGCACTTTTCCTTCTGCCCACACCTAAATATTAAACTCTGTTCCCCCCCCCCAATTTTTATGGCACATACTCTAATTCTCAAAGGGGAATGGAACCCTACTGGGTGACTGTCCGGCCTGTATAGTGGTTAGGTGTTGACACCCTGAATTTCAGCCATTTTAATTGCTGGATAAAGGCTATAATCCCCCTGTCTTTGAAGCCTAGGGCTGATTTTTAGGCACCACTTCAAAAGCAATGCAGAACTGAAGAGGCGTATTTCCTACCAGTACTGAATTACCATGATTTACTCGGCTTGTATTCGGCAACATACGCCTTCCATATCTGGCTGCCCAACTAAACAGTTTGCTTTGGATATTATACAAGGCACAAAGGGGAGGGGGCGGGGAGGAACGTTCACTCTCCAAAAGCTGATATATGACTTTATGGGATGTTCATGGAAGCTAGCCTTAGTAAAATATAACCTATCTCATACTTTCCTTACCTTAGGCCCTTCCATTTTCCTGTAATATCCTATAAAGCTATCATTCAGAGCTAGGATGATTAATGAAAAAAGCTCATGTGAATGAGGTGCTTGAGTCCTATTCGTAGGCCTAGAAACCTTAGAAACATTACTCCAAGGTCCACTCCACAGTGTCCTCATGGGGAAACATAAAGCTATTTGCAGATTTTGGGGATGCTCCTTCCTTGGCCTCCCCCCACCCCCTTTAAAACAAGGGAACAAAATGCCTTGTCTAACTTTGCAAGGGAAGCAAACAGGAAAGGACAGCATGAAGAACAAGACCCGATCCAAAGCCAAGAAACCTCCTCAAGTATGAGGAAATTTACAGTCTAGATGGAACTTTTTTATTGGTGCACTTTTCACTTAGGGCTTTTTATCTCCAGCCTTGCACTTGGGGGACTTTCTCAGAGAGGGTGTGCCAAGTCTACTTAGTGGGCTATGTTCAAGAAAGATTAACAATATTTCAGATCAAAGGAGGATCCTGCTGCATGGTCTTACGAGATTGTCATTCACTCCCATTATGGCTCATTTGCACAAGATTTTCATGTAATATGAGCCATTGTTTTGATGGCAGCGATGTGACATACAGACAGGGCCAAAATGCATCCCAGCATCCTAGTTAGGCAGGCTGGGGCGGTGGGGCCTGGGTCCAAAGAACTTGCCAATCATCAAATGCAACTGTTACTCTTTCTTATGCAGCTCTTTATTTTTTTCTCCTCCCTTTCTCTCTTTTTCTTTCTTTCTCACTTTTCCTCCCTTCCTTTTTCTTTCTTCCTTCCTCTTTTTTCTATTCTCTTTTCCTTTCCCCCTCCTTTTTATTCCTTTCTTTCTTCCCTTTTTATGTTATTCCTTCCTTCCTTCTTCTCTCTTTCTTTCTTCATTTCTTCCTTCCTTTCTTTTCTTTCTTTCTCACATTCATTCTCTTTCTTTCTCTTTCTCTTTCTTGCTCTCTTTCTTTCTTTCTTTCTTTTCTCTCTCTCTTTCTCTCTTCATTTTCTCATCTTCCTTCCTTTCTCTCTCTTTCCTGTGTCTCTTTCTTTCTTCCTTCTTTTTTCTTTCTCACATTCATTCTCTTTCTCTCTATATTTCTCTCTCTCTTTCTTCTTTATTCTCTTTCTTCTTTCTTTCTTTCTTTCTTTCTTTCTTTTTTCTTTTTTCTTTCTTTCTTTCTTTCTTTCTTTCTTTCTTTCTTTCTTTCTTTCTTTCTTTCTTTCTTTCTTTCCTCTCGGTCTCTTTGTTTCTCTTTCTTTCCTCCTTCCTTCCTTTCTTCCTTTCCTCTCTGTCTCTGATTCTTTCTCTGTCTCTCTCTGTCTCTGTTTCTGTCTCTCTGTCTTTCCCTGTCTGTCTTTTTCTCTCTCTGTATTTTTCTTCCTTTCCTTCTTCCTTCCTTCTAGAAATTTTGAACAATAACTATCTGTGCTAGATTGGAAAGAGTTTAACTAGACCAAGTTTCAGATGCACTTTTTAGGAGGGTAAAATTATGAGTTCTTTTAGTAAGGTGTTTTTCTTGTGCTTTCTGTCATGCTTGTTTTGATTTAAAAATAATCCTAGGAGTAAAAGGTTCGGCCTGGGATACATCTAAAATTTATCCTCTTGAAATATTTTTGTTTTTCTAAAGGCTTAGTTTCATGGATATGCATGAAATGCATGTATTTACCATTATAAACTTCTCTCCCCCCCCCCCCCCCCGCTCTCTGCAAAAGAGTGCAAAAAGGAAAGACGCAACAGGCTCTGTGTTGCTCGGTATCTGCATGGAAACTGACCAACATCAGTCAGAATTTGAACATTTCCAACAGCTGGATGAGTTTACATCATTTATAGAAAATTCCTCAGTTTTTGACTGAGATTTTCTTTTTTAGTAGCCACCTGTATATGCCATTTACGTTTACTCAGAGGTAGAAATACAAACATATGAATAAAAAAATGAAGCTAGAGAAAGAGAAATGCAAAAAATGTATTTTATGAGTTAAATAAAATTTAAATGTCCATTAGGAAAATTGTATTTGAATCTGGTCTATTTCTAGTTATCTCATCCAAGATTTCTATAAGTTCATAGTTTAAAAACCTGCAACTTTTATCTTAATGCAGATGTCAGGGCTCACATAAGACTATTGCTTGGTTTCATATAGGATTTACTCTAGACCCAGGTAGTGTGGGGTGAGCTGAGGAGAGATTCTGAGAAATCTCAGAAATCGAGATTTACTCTGTGAACTTTTAGTTTGTAGTTTCAAATCACATCATACCTTGGTTTTGCCCCTGTACATTTTTTTTACTCTATTTTTATTTTGGACTTCATTTGCAATTTGCTTTCTTCATAACTGTTGAAAACACCTGATTTTAAAAGAAAAAGCATGGACTGATAAGACACCATTTCTTTATAATGCTTTGCAAGCCTTTAAAGCACTCTATAAATGATAGCTATTAATTATTATGCAACTACTAAAAAATAAAATCAGAAAAATATTTCTGCACTTTATATTTTAAAGTAGAAAGGAATACAATATTGCATACATATTTAAAAGTTCTCAGGAAAAGTCATATGATATACATTTTTCTCCTAATTCTTTGTGTCCTGCATTTTGATAGACTCACTACAACTGAAAATATAAGGATAACAAACAAGAGAAACTTAAAGAATCAATACTGTAAAGAGTCAGTATATTCAAACACAACTTGAAAAACAAATATGTCAAAAATACAAAATGATTTGTGATCAGAGAAAGAATAAAAAATTTCTCAATAAGTCCCTGGAAAAGAGATGTTAATGATCGATTCACTAGAAAACTTGAAACCTTAGTGGTAATAGCTTGTCCCATTCTTAAAATTCATTATGCAAGAAGGATTTCCCCCCAGTAACTCTAAAATCAGGTGTAGAATTTGCATGTTAATAATTCCATTGGCATTTAAAAAGAGTTCTAAAAATGCAAACACCAGACTGTTAAATAAATGTGTTTTCCTTAACATGAAATACTTTTAAAATTTATGAGCAACAGCGCCCTCTACATTTGGACATCACAGGATTTGTAAAAGATGTTTTTAAAAAAACCCTTAAATATCAATTGTTACCGATGTAAGGATGAATAATGTGCCTATGATCTGAAGTGAAGAAAATTATAAGAAATCACTTTTGTATTTCCATAGGATTTCTAAAAAAGCTTTATTTGATAAAGAAAATCAAAGTCTGCAACTTCAACACTGAACCATTCAGTAAACAAACATAATGATGATGATAATGATGAGGATGGGGAAAACAGCTCTTAAGCAACACAAAATAAATGTGGTTCTAAAGTAAAATTTCCCCATTATTGAATTTTCACATATTGATTACAATTAGCTAAAATGATATTTTCTTATATGGTTATATACACGAAGAGTAATGAGGTTTTCTAAGTCAGAAGTATACTCAGATTTTGAACATTCTCAGCATCCAAATACTGAAGAAAATAAAGAATTTGGAAATTAATGTTGAATATATTTGCATACATTTGAGCAAAAAATTCTGATGAAGAGGTAAAATATTTCTAAAACTTTTTTCCTGAGAAATTTTTAAAAAATTTATATACAGCATAATTTATACATGTAGAAATACACTAAACCTTTTTCCAGGCAAAAAAAAATCTATGACTTTTTTCTGTTATAACCATTTAAACAATCAATGATGAAAACAAGTATTCTTGTTTTCTATAAGTAAATTCTTTAAGTAAATTTAAACATTTGAACATAATAAACTGCTTTGCTTTCCTATGAAAATTTATTTGGAAGTTATAAAATATTTTCCTCTTATAAATAGTATTCTTTAACTAGGATTTCATTAATTTATTTAATTTAATTGGAAATTGTTTTTAATCATAAAAATTATCTAGCACTTATTGATGTGAGGAAAATTATATTTTTTCACTGCAAATTTTCAACTCACAAACAATGCCTTCTTTGAGTAGACATTTAATACATAGGAATCATTCCTTTACAGGGAAATGTTTCATACTCTTTTTACTGACGATATTTTGAGGAAAAAACCTAAATCCCATTTATTGAGTAAAGTTGGAAGAGAAGAGCCTTGATAAATTGGCAAGAAATTAAGGGAGAACTATGACAGTTAAAATAGAAACTTTCTGGGTTGATTTGGAACAATTTAAGTCAAGAAACAATACTGAAGGCATCACTTTAGAATTTTAGAAAAAAATGTTTCTTAAGTTGGTATTTTAGAAGAAATTTAAAAAAAAATTTTTCTTAAAGTTTAAAATATCAGAGACAAGTCAAAAAAATACCTTCAAAAATGTTAATCCTCCAGGGAATCCAACTAGCACCAAGTTAAAGACATGTCTGAATATTTTTGGAAATCTCATAATAATGAAATAGTTTATGAATGTTCTTCCTATGTGATTTGCCTTTACCACACTCATGAAAACAAAAATACTAGAATATGTTTTAAATTGATAAAGACAAAACACCAATGACTCTTGGGGTCCTCTTGTTCATTTTGAGAGCAAATTAAAACAGTGAAAGGATGGTGCAAATAATTGTTTCATATGTTCCTTGCTTGTGACTGCTGTAATCATCGAGGCTGATTTACAAATGTAGACTTGAAGGTTTCTCAGCTTCCTGCCGAGTAGAAGACTGTTACTTTGGCATTCACACTGATGCCCTTGTAATCACCACTCAAAACTATGCCCTGGTCCTTCCAGTTCCTGGCCCCTTGATTGAACACCTCATTCTGTGCTAACAAGGTGTCCAAGGTATTTCAACAGGGGCTGCAGTCAGATTGTTAATGCTTTTGCTCATTAAGAGTTTCTGTGCTAGTTTTGGTAATTTGGTAACTGAAGAAATAGCAAGTTGATTTTTCTCCTCCATCTTCAAGAAGGATGTTAAATTTAAGACACTGATAGGAGTGGGGCTGTTCCTACAAGGACCAAGTGGCTCACAGGCTGGGGTGTATGTTGCAATGGCTTTCATGGAGTTATTGAAATTATCTTGTTTTTGAATATAATTAGTTCAATGACTGTTTTCCAGAGATAGCTAAAATGCGACCAAAATTAAGTTGGAGGAGAAAATATTTTTAAAAAGCTGTTTAAAATCCACACTCTTTTCATATCTAATAGGGGAGTTGTCATAAAAGTTTAAGGAGCCAACTCACAGTAACACAAGAATTTCTTTTAAAAATATGAGAAATCATGCAGGATTAAAGGTCTTTTGAAATCCTGTGTCAAAGGAAACTCGGCTGATTCTGTTTCATAGCACCAATCCTTTTATTACTAAAAAAGGAAAAAAGTATATATACAATGCACTTTAAAATTTTGCTTTGAAATGATTAATTATATGGATTTACTTTCATTTGCTGTGAAAATGATCACTTGTCATGACCATTTAATTATGAAATTCACTTGCCTTTTTATAAAAAATAAACCACTCCCAACATGAGGTGGCTTTGTTGCCATTGTATTTATAACAAATAATAATTTCGAATGTATTCTCAGTGTCAAAAATGGACTTTTAGAAATATATATATATATATATATATAAATACATATATATATATATATAGATAGATAGATAGATATAGATATATAGATATATAATGCTTTGAACTTTTCCCTTAGGTTGTTTGATGAATCTAAAGGACTTGCTCCTGCAGAAATGGTTTTAGCAGGCATTACCGACGTCTTCAGTTACCACATTCTTTTCTTTTCACTTCTGCATAGTACACAGATGGATGTTAGCTCTGACATATTTTCAGATGCATTTATACTTACCGAAATTTTCCTCCTCCCTTTATTCCCCCCACTCACCCCCACTCCCAGACACTTTGAAGGGCTCAAAGATGCTTGGGTTAGTTGAAGAACTGAAGTCTATTTTGCTCACACAAATTTATGTTTTTCAAAAGAACTTCCTCCTTAACATTTTGCATCTCCATACTGTCTAATTTTCAATCACACATGAAAAGGTGCCACTATTAAGTTTGGCAGCAAAATCTCCAGGAGTTTCCTTGATATGATTTTGAGTTTTCTGTGAAGTTGCCATTTTATCATTGAAATGAAAAGATAGAGAAGAGATTTAGGTGGGAGTAGAAGTCTCCCTCCCATCCCCCCTTCCCATCTCCTAGTCCAAAGCAGAGCTCTCTTTTAAGGTGATTTACATGGCGGTTTTCTTCTGTGTCACCATTTCATCCCAGCTGTATGGGAGTGACAACTTGCTGTTTGCTCCCATTTGGGGAATCATTTATAGGGGTGAGGCCTTGCCTGGAGTTCATCTTGCGAAGCTTTTGACATTAGGCTAAAAAGGGGTCTGTTCTCTACCAGAAGCTTATTTATTTTTCACTTTGGAACCCTGAACTCACACAAAAACCTGTCGACACAAATCTGCAACTTTCCTGTTTCAAAGGAAGGCTGAATGCAGACCATGACTTGTGCATATAAAAAATTGCAGAAATAATACCCTCCTACTGTGTATGAATTTTTGTTTTTCGTGAAACAAACCCAAAGTTATTTAAATGAGTTCTAACCTCATTGTGATAATAGAATTTCATTATTTGTCTCCTTAAAATCATGATGCCTGAATGTCATTTTAGTAGTCACTTTATCAACTTTCTCAAACACTTTTTATGCTCTCTCCCATAAAAATGGCTTTAAAAAGGATTTTTTCATTTGACATCACGAAAAGACTTTGAAATACATATATAGACCATTTTTTAAAAATTATACTTTTAGAAAGCTACAAAAGAGGAAATTTGGTTGTTTTTCCTTTCTTTTGTTTTTCTAATGGAAATTGAGTGATTAGTTGAAATCAAGCAGCTAAAATGCTAGAATTCAAAATTTATGCCACTCCATTCAATCAGCATGCATTGTTTGAAAATAAATGTCCAAACTTTCTCAAATGTTTTAGAATAAATCTGGAAAGAAGAATTTAGTTCATTGCAAATAATATGGATTTTTTTAGAATTCACTGTTGTAAAAGTAAAAAATCAAATTGACTGGGGATTTTAACTCTAGAAAACACCCAATATGGATTTGGATGGATTTTTCTATTGAACTGACCTGTTGGGAGACTGTACTGAGAATCCCTCAAAAAATCTATGTCCTGGGTATCACTGCTATTCACATCAGTGAAACATAGATAGAAATTAGACCGTGTTTTTTTTCTCCTGGGAATAGCTGGGGATTATTTTGTTTTGAAAATGCCATTACTTTGAAGCAGCTACCTAGCTGTGTAGTGGATAGAGTGATGGATCTACAATCAGAGAACAGATATTAGTTCAAATCCTGACTTTGTGACCTTGTAAAAGTCACTTAATCTTTTTTTTCAACTTCAGTATCCTTCTCTATAAAATGGGAATTTTAAAAGTATCTGTCTTCACAGAGTTGTTGTAAAGATTGAATGGGACAGAAAATTCCATTATTTTTTATTGGAAGGTGTACATTTGGAATAATGACTGATTAAACTCTTAATTCAAAAGATAAGCATGTGTTAATGAAATTTCTCAAGCTATTTATTAACTTTGGCAATTTACAACAGTCTCTGTGATGGTTTTGTATGATCACTAACATTTCTATGATCCTCTTAATATTTTCAAAGAACTTTACTCACAGTAGCTCTGAGAGGTCCCTATCAGAAGCATTGCCATTTTATAGACTAGAAAATAAAAGGGAAGGAAGTTGTCTGAGGACATCTAACTAGTAAGGAATTAAGATCCAAACCTAGGTTTCCTGACTCTACTTCCTTTATACTTTCCAAGGCCGGATAATTCTCTGGTTTTATCAGAATGAGATCAAAACAATAGATTTACTCAGCTTTTTATTTTTCTAAATAAGAAAATTCATGAGAGGGAAAATGGGAAACATATTTAATAGTAACTTGTTTGCATTTTATTGAGGAGAGAGAAGAAAGAAAAAAAGACAAAGGTGGAGAAAGGGACAGAGTGCTTAAATTAACTATACACATACATATTAATGTATTCACACATAAATCTACTCTAAACAGTTATATTGGGTTTTTGTGAACATAATCTAATTTGTAGTGATATTAATTTGATGTAAAATAAAAATATTTGATATAAAATCATTTATAATGATAAAATGATAACATAAGTTTGTAAAAATCTCAAATTTATGAGCATTTTCTTTAGGAAGTAATAGTGCATATGCAAACAAATGAAATACATGAAAAATCTCAGCATCTCATTCTGGGAGATGGACATGATAAACTTCTTCCAAGATGCAATAGCTTGCTAATGATAAAGATAGAGTAACTGTTGACATTTGGCTCTTGTGGTTATATTAATATCATTTCATATTCATAAATATAATTATAATATTAATATACAGAAGGATTTGTTCTAAAATCATAATAATAGCTTGAGCCCCAATGAGAGAGCACTCAAAATGATTCATAGGGAGGGAGAAAGCTATTGTATCTATCATTAAGTAACTATCATTAAAACAAGATAGCTCCCTTTCTCTAAAATTGTTAGCTAGTGAGAAATTATTATTCTTATGCTAGAAAAAAATAGAAAAATGTGATCTCAATGGTGCTGCAATTATGTGGGTTAAAAACTGGATTGAATGATTGGATTCTCAAAAAAGCCATTCAATTTCAGCTTTGAAGAAAGTTTCCAGTGGAGTGCTCCAGGGATGTAGTGTGTACCTTTTAACATTTTTATTACTGACTTGGATAAAGATATAGATAGCATGCTTAACAAATTTGAACATGAAGCAGGGTTAGAAGTGATAGTAGATGTTGGGGATGGGTGAGGGGAGAATAATATGCTATCAAAAGAATGAAAGATCTTGATGGGTTGGAACTTTGACTCAGATCTAAAAGAGATTAAATTGATTAGGGATAAGCATGAAATATTATTTGGATTAAAAATTTCATATATATACAAGATAGGAGAGCTATCCCTAGATAGCAATTCATTAGAAGAAGATTTCAGTGTTTTAATGGACTACAAGGTTAATATTAGTCAAAAGTAAAACATCTTGTCAAGGAAGGTAGCATAAAGTTAGACTTCATTTAAAAAAGGGCACAATATTTATAAGAAGGAGGAAGTGATAGTCCTGCTCTATTCTAAGAAAGATGACATTTATAAAAATTAAATTCAGCCCAGAGTACCTCATTTTAGCCAGAGCATTAATAAGCTAGAGAATGGAAAACAATATGGGTCTCATGCCTTATGAGAATCCTCTGCAAGAAATGAAGCTATTTAAGCTTGGAGAATAGAATTGTTCAGAAGAGGGTAGGGAACAATAATGTTATAGACTTTTTTTGGTAAGAAGAAACTAGGAACAAAGGGTAGAAGTTAAAAAGAGGCAAATTAGACTTTAAAGTTATCTAAACTATATTGTTCTGTCTCTGGAGTGAGTGGGTTCTCTCTTTTTGGAGCTGTTCACTTGAATGTTGGACATTCACTTAAGTACATTATAGAGCAAAGGTATCAAGTATGCAATCATTGGTCCCAGGAGCAACATTCTCAAGTACAATTCAAATCTGATTAAAATAAATAAAAATGAATAACAATAAAATAGAACATTGAGAATATGAATATGTGGTTTTTCTAAGTCAATATTAAGCTTGAAGAGAGATCCTTATGTATGATACAGTGGCCTTTTTATCTGTTGTAGTGTGGCCCCACCATTGTAGTGTGAATTGTTAGGGTGGACCAGAGTTGGACTAGATGATCTCTGAGTCCCTTACCAAGTCTGATGTTCTAGAAGTTTATGATTCTGTTTATCAGAATAATAGTCTACTTTATTTTGATGGTCTTCAGTTTCTATATTTATTTTATTTCATGCTCACAGATTTAAAGCTAGAAGCACTCTTCAAAATTATCTACTCCAAATCCTTATTAAAATGAGGAAACTTTGTTCGAGAGAAATTAAATTATATTCATAATATCACACAGGAAGTAGAGAAACTTCAGACTCAGATTCCATGATTCTTAATCCATTACCCTTTCTTTATTGTTGATAAGTTTACTAATCTTGGAAGTGTGCTTCCCAGGGATATATACATTTATAATGAAGTTGCAGCATGCATTGCAGAGTTAGCTCAGTGTTTGGAGGTTCCAAAGGAAAATGTGGGAGAGATGTTTTAGATTGCCTAATAGAACTATCGTGCTGACCACAATTGTTGCATATCTGCCAAAAATTGGACAGTATATCTGAGTTAGAGCATTAATAAACTAGAGAATCCCAGGGAATGGCAAGCAATATGAGTCTCATGCCATATGAGAATCCTCTGAAAGAACTAGGAAAATGAATCATTTCCATTTAAATTGTCTTAGGAAACTTCTGAATATCACCTAGTAGAATAAGGTACTTGACAGGAGGTCCTTTCTCAAATTAAAATGGCAACTATTAAAATTTACTGAAGAGAACCCAACTCCGATGCTGTCTATATTGATTGGATGCCAAAAGTGTTCTAGGCTAAAAGAATATTTCATGGCAAACTCTTGGTTCATCTTTCTATCTCCTGTGACACCTATCTGTCCATTCATATTGATAAGATCACTGAAATATTGAACTAAGGCTATACACAAGTGATCCTCTAAGAATTTTTATAGTGAGAGGAGTGACATGCAATTTTTAAAACTATCATTTTCCATTTTCCATTTGGCCAATTTTGCATTTCAAGATATTCTTCTCATTGGATGTTTGTGTCTTTTTTATCTTTTGTATCTTTTGTCCATCTTCGCCTTGGTGCCACACACTTTCTTCCTGACCTTCTAAGTTGTCTTGGACTAGAAAATTGTTTCACCCTATTATTTTGTGAGTTCTGCTATTCAGAACTTGTTTTGAACCACTATTATTCAATTGTAATTTGGAAGAGTTCAGGCAAGTTCCTGTATCTTGGACTCACCACTGACATGGTTATTTTTACACTTTAGGAAGACACTTTGACAAGTATGTCAATGAAGAGAATAAAGAGTTGTGATTCATAATTTTCCATCCAAAGAATACATGCCATTTGAGGGCAGAAAACCTTTCACTTTAATTTTTCTTTGCAAAGGATCTGGCATTGTGCCTTACTGAAAGAAAAGAAGTAATAAATAGTTGAGATTGGTTAATTACATTATGAATTCTTTGTTTTTTCCAAGAAACGATTTGGCAAGTAATGGATATGTGATGAACACTGAATAATATCACAAAAATTCAGTTGATTATATTTTTAGCCAAATAGGAAATGACTCATTTTTGAGGGAGTCATTCTTGAATAAACTACTTTAGTTCAACCTGATTTAGGATTAGCAATGAGATAAGGTAACAATTAATAAGAAATCATCAAGAGATTTATTTATAAAATATTTGAAGAAATTGATGATACCAAAGGTGGTAAAAATATAAAAATTCTAAAACTTCATTATAACTCACCCCCCCAAAAAAACTAATTTAATGATAGATCATCAACAATTAACAATCTCAGACAATTAGGTGAAACACAAGTGAGAGTACTGGAATCAGAGTCAAGAAGATCTTAGCTCAAATTCCATCTCAGACAATTACTAGCCCTTTGGCCTCTGGCAATTAATTTGACCCCTCTAAGCCTCAGTTTCTTCACCTGTAAAATAAGAATAATAATACTACCCATCTTCATGGATTGTTGTGAGAATCAAATGAGATAATGTATGTAAAGCATTTTGCAGACTTTAAAGAACTATGTAAATACTATTTATATTGTAATTATTACTATTTTCAACATGATTGAAAATTTTAGATAACAGGAGAAACAATTGAGCTTATTGGGTATTGATTATAAAATACTTATTTTTGCTAGAAAAAATTTGTCTGATTGATAGTAGGGTTATGATCTTGGGCATCTGGGAGTATCTTTACTTTTAATATTTTGATAACTTGGGGTGAAACAAGGATGGTGACATGAAGCTAGGAAACTCTGAGTAACTTTTCTGAAACAACTTTAAAAGAAACTTCAAACAGACCTTAAAGTGAGAGACAGACCTTAAAGAATATTGTGGAGAAACTTCAGAAAAGGTCTATCTCATATAAGTAAAATGGGAGTGCAACCCAGTGTAGATTAGATGGAAGAGCTTGGAAGCTAGTGGTAATCTCTTAGTCACAGTATAGCTCAGGTCTGGGTTCAGCAAGATAGCAGTGCAAGTAGTCCAATAGTGAAGGTTCCAACCTCAGTTTAGAAGGCAAAATTTGAGCTCAGGAATGTTGGGTGGAATTGGGTTGGGCTACCCTAAAGGAAGGACCAAACCATTAGCACTTGAGACACCAGAGAAGAAAGTCAGGGACCATATTCCCGGGCTCAGAACAAAAAGGATGGGAATATACTTGCTGTGCTGAAGGAGCAGAGTTCAACTATCAATATGAGAGAGAAAAACAAAAAAGAACCCTAACCATCAAAAGTTACAATTCTGATAAGGATGATGACTATGCTATCTCACAAGAACAAAGCAGTGACAAAATGTCTACATTTGAAGTCTCAAGAGTTTTTGAATTGGTCTCAAGTTGAGAAAGACCTCTTGGAAGAACTCAAAAAGAATTTTAAAAACCCCAGAAGAGACAAAGAAGAAAATGAGAAGTCATGCAGAAGAATTATGAAAAATTGATAGAAGAAAACAATGCCTTTAAAAGTAAAATTGATCAATTTAAAGAGGAAAGCAACTTGTTTTAGAGTACTGATCAACTGGAAAAGGAAATACAAAAGTTATCTGAAGAACCCCCCCCCCCATTTAGAATCAGACAAATGGATACTAAAATTCCATGAGACTCTATGAGACACCGACATTTTATCTAACAAATCAAAAGGCTAAAAAATACCTTGCAAAAATCAACACAGTCTTTCAGGGGAAAAGATGACTCAGTGAAAGAGAGTACTTTCGAACTTACCTGATACAAAGACCAGAACTAAACAGAAAATTTGACCTTCAAATACAAGATTCAAGAAATGCCATTAAAGGTAAATGGAAAGAAAAAAAGTTAATGATTAAGAGTAAACTGTCTACAACCCTACAAGGGAAGACATCTTGAGAACTGTATTTCTCTTAGGACACATGAAGGAGTCTATTTAGACAGAAAGTGTGGGTATAAATTGAGTATGATGTGATGAAGCTTTTAGCTCTTGAGAGTTGCATTTCTATTGGCACAGTTGGTGGGAGTATACTTGGACAGCGGGTGTGGATATGAAGTGATTATGATGTGATGATGCTCATGACCCTTGAGAATTGAACTTCTATCAAGAGAGTTGAAAAGAGTATATGTATTTTTATAGAGAGTATGAGTATAAGACAGGTATAAAACAAGGCATGAAATAAAAGATTGTACTGGGAGAAGGTAAAAACATTAGAGAATAAATAACACCACATGAAGCAACAGAAAAGACTTTTATTGTAGATGGAAAGAAGGGAGAGTATGAGCACTGAGTAAATCTTACTGTCAACAGATTTGACTCAAAGATAGAATAACACATTCCCAATTGTGTTTAGAAATTTATCTTACCCTACAGGAAAGTAGGAGGGGGAGAAAGGGAAAGAAAGGGGCCTGAGGGGCTGATAAAAGGGAGGAGACAAAGTAAAAGTAAAAGTAAAAAAAAATTAAAATGAGAAAAGGAGATGAAAAAGAAAGGGGGAAATGATAGAAGAGAGAGAGAGAGAGAGAGAGAGAGAGAGAGAGAGAGAGAGAGAGAGCGCAGATTGAGGGAGGCAGCAATCAGAAGCAAAACACTGGTGCAGAAGGATAAAGAGAAAGGAGAGAGAAAAGTACAAGCAGGATAGAGGGGAAATACAGGTAGTAATCATAATTGTGAATATGAATGGGATGAATTCTTCATAAAATGGAAGCAGATAATAGAATGAATTAAAAATCTCAAATCCAACCATATGTTATTTTTAAGAAACAAACTTGAAGCAGAGTAATACATACAAGGGTAAAGGTAAAAGACTGGAGAAGAATATATTATAGTTCATCTAAAGTAAAAAAAAACTAAGAAAGCAAATCTTAGATAATCCTGATCTTAGATAAAGCAAAAACAAAAATACATTTAATTAAAAGGGTTAAAGAAGGAAACTATATCTTCCATAGGTAATGATGTAATATAAATATTAAACATATATACTAAGTGGTACAGCATCCAGTTTCTTATAGGAAAAACTAAATGAGTTAAAAGAGGACATAGCAAAATTTAGTAGTGGAATATCTCCCCTTCACTCTCTCAGAATTAGATAAATTTTACAACAAAATAAAGAAGAAATTTTAACAGGTATATAGAATTTTAGAAAAGTGAGAAGTAATAGATTTCTGGAGAAAATTGAATGAGCATAGAAAGGAATATTGTTTCTTCTTAAGGTACATTGCAATTACACATGAATTGAAAATGTATTAGGACATAAAACTCTCACAATCAAATGCAAAAACCAGAAATTTTAAATGCGCCCTTTTTTAGATCATGATAAAATAAAAATTACATATAATAAAGGGTCCTGGAAAGATAAACTAAAATTAATTGGAAATATATATTAATTATATATTACAAATATTATAATAAAAATAATATAAATATGTAATACAGATAATATAAATATAAAAATAATTTTAAAGAATGAGTCTGTCAATAAATTAAAGAAATATCAGGAACAGCTGGGTGGCACAGTGGACATCGGCCCTGGAGTCAGGAGGACATGAGTTCAAATCTGACCTCAGACAGTTAATAATTATCTAACTGTGTGACCTTGGACAAGCCACTTAATCATATCAACAATTTCATCAAAGACAATGAGAATGATGAGGTATCATATCAAAACTTGTGGGATGTAGCCAAAGCAGATTTCAGGGGAAATTTTATATCTCTAAATACTTTCATGAATAAAATAGAGAAAGAGGAGATCAATGAATTAGGCATGCAACTAAAAAAGCTAGAAAAAAGAACAAACTAAAAAAAACTAAATATGAAATTAGAAATTCTGAAAACTCAAAGGAGAAATTAATAAAATTGAAAGTAAGAAAGCTATTGAACTAATAAATAAAATCGTGTTGGTTTTATGAAAAACCCATTAAACAGATAAACTGTTGAATAATCTGATTAAAAAAAGAAAGAAGAAAACCAAATTACCAGTATCACAAATGAAAAGATTGAACTCACCACCACCATTATAGAGGAAATTAAAGTAATAATTTGGAGATATTTTGCCAAACTTTATGCCAGCAAATCTAACACTATAAGTGAAATGGATGAATATTTATAAAAATATAAACTGACTGGATTAACAGAAAAGGAAATAAAATGTTTAAAATAATTCCATTCAGAAAATGAAATTGAATGAGCCATCAATAAACTTCCTAAGACAAAATCTCCAGGGTTACATGGACTTTCAAGTGAATTCTATCTATCATTTAAAGAACATTTAATTCCCATTCTACATTAACTATTTGGGGAAAAAACAGGTGAAAAAAGAGTTCTGCCAGATTCCTTTTATAACACCACCATGGTGCTGATACCTAAACCAGGAAGAGATAAAACAGACAAAAAATTGTAAACCAATTTCCCTTATTGATATTGCTGCAAAAATTTTAAATAAAATTTTAACAGAGTTCATAGTAATTTATCACTAGGACAATACACTCTCATCAGGTAGGATTTATACCAGGTATTCAGAAATGGTCCAATATTAGGAAAACAGCATAATTGACCATATAAATGACAAAATTAACAGAAATCATATGATTAATTCAACAGATGATGAAAAAGTTTTGGACAAAATACAGTACCCATTCATATTAAAAACAGTAGAGACTATATGCAGTATCTATCTAAAATGATCAGCAAGCATTATATATAATATAGATAAACTTAAAACTTTCCCAATAAAATCACAGGGGTGAAAAAGAATGCACATTATCATAACTATTATGAAATATTAAATTATGAATGTTTAGCCTTAGCAATAATAAAAGAAAAAGAAATTGAAGGAATTAGAATAGGAAATGAGAAAACAATACCCTCACTCTTTGTAGATGATATGATGGTATATTTGAAATAATTAACAATGTTAGCAATGTAGCAGGATATAAAATAAATTAATATAAATCATCAGCATTTCTATAATTTACAAAGTCCAACAGCAAGAGATAGAGAGTGAAATTCCATTTAAAGTAACTGTAGTCAACATAAAATACTTAGGAATCTACCTCCCAAGATAAACCCAGAAATTATAGGAATATGATTATAAAACATTTTCCACACAAATAAAGTAAGCTCTAAACAATTGGAAAAAAATGTAAATTGCTCATGGAAAGGTTGAGCTAATATAATGAAAATGAGAATTCTGCCTTATTTAAATTACATATTACATATTAAATTAATTATTGATTAAATTTATTAAATTAGTTAATGTATTGATTAAATTACATACCAATCAAATTATCAAACTATCAAAAATTATTTTACAGAGATAGAATAAAAACCCAAAAATCTTCTGGAGGAACAAGGGGTCAAGATTATCAAGGAATTATTGAAAAAAAAACATAACATGAAAGGAAGATGACTCAGCCAAAACAGATCTAAAACTGTATTATGAAACAACAACACCAAAACTGGTAATGACTAAGAAATCGAGTAGATTGATGGAATAGATAATGTATAACAGAAAGAGTAGTGAATTACTAAAGTAATTGCTGTTTGATAAAGCAGATTCTAACTTCTGGGATAAGAACTCACTTTTTGACAAAAACTGCTTAGAAAAGTGGAACATATATGGCAAAAACTAGGCATAGACCAACATCTCACACTCTATAATAAGGTAATGTTGATTGGCAAAAAAAGGTAATGCCATAAGCCAATTAGCAGAACAAGGAATGGTCTATCTGTCAGATGTATGGAGAGGGGAGGATTTTATGACCAAACAAATGACAGAGAAAATTATAAATACAAGAATGGATTATTTGACTACATTAAATTGAAAAGTGTTTTTCACAAATAAAACTAATGCAACCAAGTTTAGAAGGAAAGGAGAAAGTTGGGAAACACTATAGTTAGTGTTTCTGATAAAGGATTCATTTCTAAAATATATAGGGAACTGAGTCAATTTTATAAAAATTCAGATCATTCCCCAATTGATAAATGGTCAAAGGATATAAGCAACAATTTTTACATGAAGCTAACAAATTTTAGATGAAGCTAAAGCTATCTATATTCACATGAAAAATGCTTCAAATAATTATTAATTAGAGAAATGCAAATTAAAAGAACTCTGAAAGATATCAGATTGGTTAAAATGACAAAAAAAATCCCCAAATGATCAGTGTTCCAGAGGACTTGGGAAAACTGGGACACAAATTGGTGGAATTGTGAACTGATACAACCTTTCTGGAGACCATTTTGAACAATGCCCAAAGAAGTCAATATTATCCCAAAGAGTTTTACAAAAATATTAATTTATGTTAACAAAATATTTATAACAATTTTTTTGCAGTGGTAAATAATTGGAAATTGAAGGGATGCCCATAAGTTGGGGAATGAGCTGAACAAGTTATGATATATGAATGTTATGGAATACTATTATTCTGTAAGAAATTACAAGTGATGGGATTTTTAGAAAATCCTGGAAAAACTTACATGAACTGATGTTGAATGAAGTGAGTACAGAACATTGTACACATTAACAATAACATTGTCCGGATCCTCTAGGGCAGATGTAGCTCCTCTGAGCAGTTCAGTGATCAAGGGCAATACTGAGAAACCTACTTTTTTTTTTCAGTTTTTTGCAAGGCAAATGGAGTTAAGTGACTTGCCCAAGGCCACAGAACTAGGTAATTATTAAATGCCTGAGGTCAGATTTGAACTCAGGTACTCCTGACTCCAGGGCCAGTGCTCTATCCACTGCACCACCTAGCCACCCCCTGAGAAACCTGCTTTGAGAAATGTCATCCACATTCAGAGAAAGAACCATGGAATCTGAATGCTGAGCAAAGTCTATGTTCACTTTTTAAAATATCTTTTATGTTGTTTTTTCTTTCATGATTTTTTCTTCTTAGTTCTGATTTCTTTTACAACATGAATAACATAGAAATATGTTAAATAAGATTACACATGTAGAATCCATATCATTTTAAGACTAAGTGATCAAGCCAGGGTTTGAACCTAGATTCTTTGAATCTAAATGCAGTGTTCTTTCTTAACTCTGTAAAGGATCACACAACCAGTACAAAGTTATAGAGCTAGGATTTAAATGTACTTTCACTCATTCTGGTTCTGCTAATTAATTCATAATCAGTTTATCTCTCAAAATATTTTTTTAGCTGACCCAGATGAAACACATCCTACAGGGTACTTGACTAAATTTTCTCTAAGGTCATTTTTTATGCTATTAAAATTGTATGGCATAGTAGAAATAGTGATGGATCAAATACTGCCTATGACACTAGTCCAGTTGTTCTGGTCTAATTATTTTACATTTCTTTAATCTACAAAAATGAAGGGAATTAGGTTAAATGATCTCTAAAGTTCCTTCTAGATGTGGCATTCTTTTGTCATTCATATGAAATAATGTGTTTAAAGTGCTTTCTAAACTCAAACCCACATTGTCATGATCATTATCATCATCATCATCATTAAAATGTTCATTTATTTAGCCAACAGCTTTCTATAGAAAGCTCTTTCTTTGTTCCCCAAAAGGAAAATGTGAGATGATCTTTTAATTCATTGTATGTCTCAAAAAATGACAATTGAAGAGTCAATCATATAAATCCATGAAATCTGTAGTAAAGAGGACAGGAGGGACTTGACTGAGTCACAAAAACTTTTTCCAGAAAGCAATTTGCTCATTCTTGCTTCTAATCAGGGTTTATATTGCTTTTTTGAGTGTTTGATTAATTACTATCTAATGAACAAAGGCTTGTTCTTAACAGCCTGTGATGGTTATTGTCATCCTTTCTTATCTTAAGCCATTAGTTTATTATTCTCTTGATGGGAGTGGATTCCTGCCAAAATCAGTGTCATTTCTGTAGCTGATAAGGAAGCATGGCACTGGCTCATATTTGGCAGCATTGGGAGAAGTGCTGTCTTTTGTTTAAATGATGCCTTTTCCAGATGTTGGAGGATTAGTCATTACTGCTTGCTCACAGAACTTTTTTTTTATCAGACATTTTACATTATTAGTTCCAGTTATTCCTGGACCAAAAATTCCTCTGCAGCTTATCATTCTTCATTGTCGACTCTTCCAGTCTAATTATTTGAGTGATCTCTGCTTCTGATGTAAGGCTTCTTCACATGCTAACTTGTTCCATTCTCTTCTTGAACCACATTGCTTCAGTATTGTATTTTGAGACTTTCTAGCTTCTCATTTCTAAGATCTTTGTTCTTAGGAAGAGATACAGTATCCTAAAAGCTGGCTTGTAGAAATCTCACTATTTTCTTTTTTTTTTTTTCAGCTCATATTATTTTCATGGTATAATGAATAGAGAGCAGAAGAAACTGGGTTAAAATGCAGCCACTATTTTTTTTATTGCTGCTGTTGTTCAGTTATTCGGTCATCTTCAACTTTTTTGTGACTTCATGGACCACAGCATGCAAACACTGTTCATGGGGTTTTCTTGGAAAAGGTACTGGAGAGGTTTGCCATTTCCTTCTCCTGCGGCTTTAAGTAAACTGAGGTTTAGTGATTTGTCCAGGGTCACACAACTAGTAAATGTCTGAGGCAAGGTACGAATTAAGGTCTTCCTGACTCTAGAAAGAGTACTCTAGCCACTGAATCACTGAGCTGTGCACACACACACACAATACATATATACACATACACAAACATATACACATAATAGAAACCTATAGAGATGGTGGTCTCTCAATATACCATATATGTATAATTGTATGTCTCACACATATGTATGCATGTATATATAAATATAAATCTTTCTGTTTCTATCTCTCAAGTCTGAAGTTAGATTTGAACTCAAGCTTTTTGACTTCCAACCCTGTACTTTATCTACTGAACCATCTAGCAATATACACACACACACACAAACAATCTCACATGTGTGTTTATACACACACACACACACACACACACACATATATATATATATAAACATATAGAGATCTCACTTTATATAGACACACTACCTACATGTATATTTGCACACATATCTGTTTATGGACACATGCACACCCATATAAATAGATATGTTATTCAGTTGTTTTTAAGTCATGTCTGACTCTTTGTGATCCTGTTTGGAGTTTTCTAGTGCGGTAATATTTCCATTTCCTTCTCTAACCAATTTTGTAGATGAAGGAAGTGAATTAATAGAACCCAGGGTAACATAGCCAATAAATGTTTGAGACCAGATTTGAATTTAGGAAGATGAGTCTTTCTGCCTCCGGCCCTGGCACTCAATTCACTGAGCTTCCTATCTTTTTTCATATGCAGATTTAGATATCAATATATTTATATGTATATATATATATATATATTTGCATGTGAATATCTATAAACTAATGAACAAATAAAGGAATAAACATAAATAAATGAATATATATAAATCAGTATATTAGAATATATGGATATGTGGTACAATAGATAGAACATTATATATTTATATGTGTGTGTGTATGTGGATATAGACATCAAAATATCAGTAAACATATTATATACATACATACATACATACATACATACATACATTTAGGCATAAGCAAGCATATATATATGTGTGTGTATAAAATTATAAATATTTATGCACATGTACCTACATCTACTGATGTATTGTTATCTAGATCTATACATAGATATTTATTTGATATAGTCATTCATTTATCTATCTGTTTGACCATCCATCCATCCATCCATCTATCTATCATCTATCTATCTATCTATCTATCTATCTATCTATCTATCTATCTATCATCTATCTATCTATCATGTCTTTATTTCTTTTACTTGGCTATGTACCACTAAGGAATTCACTTAAACTCTCAGTACTGTAGGCAACTCCTTATGACTAGAAATCATAGAGAAGCTGCCACTAAATGCTTTGATGAGGGCATTTTTTGACTCAGGAGTTTGCTATTGTAAACTGAAGATTTAGTTCCCATTCTTTTATATATATATATATATATATATATATATATATATATATATATATATATATATATATATATATATATAAATTCATTGAACAAACATTTTTGAAGTCATTACCACATGCACAACACTGAAGGACAAATTTAAAGCCTAGATAAGTCATGATCCTTGCTTTCTTGTGACTTGTAGTGGAATAGGAGAGAAGCTTCAAAGACAAATAAGGACAGTATTACATCGTAAGACTATCAGAGTGTTGTAAAATGAAATTCTATATAAAATCTAAGGTGTAAGTTCAATACTGACTGGGACACCAAAAAATAATCTTCCTAGAAGGATCAATATCTGGATCTTTAGAGAATACATAGGATTTCAAATAAACAGAGGCCATTCTAGGATCTGGCAATTGTACAAACAAAAGTATAGTGGCAGGAAAGAGTAGAGTCTATTTTGGGGATGGGGGAACAGAGAGTATTCTCTTAGCCCCCATCCTTTCCTGCAGTCATGGTTGATGGGAATATAGTAAATTGTAAATTTCATGACATAAACATTGAGTACAGTGTTATTTTTTCTTGGTGAGTGTAGTCTATGGAGGGAATGGATCATCTCATATTCTTAGCCCTACTCAAATTTATTCATCCTTTCAAGGACCCATGCAAAATAAATACCATTCTAACCACATATTCTTTAAACATTGACTGTTTCCATCTTTTTAACACTTTTGCCAATTTTCAGGGTGTGTGGTGAAATATTAGAGCTGTTATGAATTGCATTTCATTTATTATTGCCATTAAAAATTTTCAAACAGAAGCATGACGATGTCTGTGGGTAACAGTTTATTCTGGCAGCCATATGAAGGATGTGGTACACATGGGAGAAAAATGTCAGTGGAAGGACCCATTGAGGATGTTGTCACATTTACAGGTGTGGTTTAATGAAATGCCATCCTAGGATAGTGAGAGATATAAGAAACATTGCAGGTTTGTAATCAGTGTGGCTTTGTAGCTGATGAAAGAGGTAACTTATAAGTTGAGGATTATTCAAAGTTAAAAATGTAGGAGAAAAGGTGAATGGTGCCACAGTGAGAAGTAGAAAAATCAAACACTGTTCTACATACTGGGTTTTAAGATCTGACAGGACATCCAGATGGTAACTGGAGATTCAGTACTGGAACTCAGAAGGGATATTGGGTCTGCTGACAAACCCCTTTTCATCTCTGGGTCTCAGTATCCTCATATGTAGGAAGAAAAGATTTAACTAAACAATGACTTAAGATCCCTATCCTTTCTGTGATTTTATAACTATTAGGGGCTAATAACCCAAGATCTGTGAATTGGTATTTTTTAAGAAAAATATTTGGAGAACTGTATTTTCATGTAATTTGTTTCTTCTGTGATCCTATAGATTGTGCATTTAAAGTCATGATTCTAAGAAGCAGTCCATATTCTTCACCAGACTACAAAGGGGATCCAGGATACAAAAAAGGTCAACCACCCATAGCCTTGGAACATCTTAATTCAGGATTAGCTTAACATAGTAATATCAGAGAAGCATATTTAATTGGAAACATATATTTTTATATTTCAAAGAGTTGTAGACTATGAGAGGCAGAGATTTAAGATGAATTAAGCAAGGTTAAACTTCTTGGAATAAGGGAATTCCTGCTCCTCCAATTTCCTTAATCTCATTACATTTTAAGAATATATCTTTAATATTATGTTCAGTTTTGTATACCACATGGTAGAGGGAATCTAGGCAATCAAAATTGATTTATTGATCAGTTGATTATTATCCATTATTGAAGAAGACCATGACATCAGATGAATGATGATAAGGGTTGTACTCTTGTTGATTAAAGTTAGGGGAATGTTGGGCAAAGATATTCTTCTCTTTGCCTCTTCCAGAATCATCTTTACAGAGTGGCCTACTTGTAGAGGAAAAAGATTTCTGGTGTTGATCTGGATGTTGTGGGAGACCTTGAACTTTTAGTTATAGGTCTTCCCCATGCTATCAAGGCACCACTGTATTACAGTAATGTTTCATAGAGTGTCAGCATGATATTTTTTATGGTAAACAATATAGGATAATATAGTAAAGCTAACCTGTCATTGATGGTCTACTCAACTCTGTTACCATGCTCCCCTTATAACTTTGGTTTGGAGATATAAATTCCGTAAGTTTTGCACATGAAGACTTCGGTTTTCTGTAAGCTGCCAGGAGGGTCATGGGAATCATGCTACTGGATCCCTAGTCAACATCACTTATGGTCAGAACTATATACATACATACATATATATATATATATTCATACATAGTTGGGTACAGTGATTTGTTTGTCTTTGAACATCTGACTTTCATTCTTGATTAATGAAAACATTCTTGACAAATGCTTTCACTCTGATCCTTCTTGGCCAGTCCAAGAATTTCACCTCTAAGGGCACAATAAAATCATAATACACATGTCCTTGGCCATGGCCCCAGTTTCAAAACCCAACAAAATAGAATTTGGGTCAAAATAATAATAGTCCTCAAGTTCATCACATATGAGGAAGGGAGAGCAGAGTTACAATTATAAGTTTGCCTCTCCTTAGAGTTGGTGCTGAGAAAATTACTCACCTTTTAGCAGACCCATAAGCCATTTGAAGAGGTGAAATTGTGACATCATAGTATAGGAATAGATACCACATGGAAAGAGGTTTATAGTCAATAGGAATTATACTAGGAGATATCTAAGGCAGAGAAAGCAGAGGAGACTTGGGAGACAATTAGAGGACTTTGAATGCCCTTACCCCTTGAAAACTTGTTCAAATATCTCTCATGATTCACCAAAGAAAAAGATGGCAGTCTCCTTGGTTAGACTCATTGACCAGCAGGGCAGGGATTATTCTTACAAAAGAAGAGAATCATAATTCCTAGATATTTCACATTGGAACTTAAGTAAGTTATAGAATGTGATCTACAGAACTGTCTTCATAACCCCAATAGGAAATGGGAGCCAGGAAAGATTCTATCATCTCATTCTAATTTCAAGTCAATCTCCTCTAGGTACCCATAGATCTTGGTGTGCTTCTATTTATTATTTCTGAGATGTTATCTGTCTTTCCCATAGTTCACAGAGGAATAGATTTCATGTAGGATATCTGCGACAGAGCTAAATATTTTATTAGCTGTTTTTGCCTTTTTTTCAATAATTTCTAAATGAGCTAACTGAATTATGAACTTCAGTATGTCTTCTGACAAAGAAACAACAGATTATAAATTGTTTGAATCATTGAAAAAGAGATTTTTAGAATTTTTGAAAACATTTTAGGAATAATCAATCTTATTGTGTCTCTTTTCATTCCAGGTTCTGCCAAGATTATTTTCTCTAGGAAAAAAAACTTAACTCATCTCTTAGCTGTCCAGCCTTGTGAGAAATTCTTTAAAAAGTAGATAGAGCACCAGTCCTGGAGTCAGGAGGACCTAAATTCAAATCTGGCCTCAGACACCTAATAATTGTCTAGCTGTGTGACCTTGGGCAAGTCACTTAACCCAATTGCCTTGCAAAAAACAAACAACAAAAAAGGAAATTTATGAATACACTATACTCAAATCACTTACTGTACCCAATTCACTTTCCTTTGCATATTTTGCATCAGTTGAATTTTATAATCTCTCTCCTGAGTCCATGGAATAACATAATATAAACCTCATAACCTCCCTTCTCAATTCCATCTCTCAGTATCTCCATTTCCATAAGCTATTACCCTCTCTGTGAAGTTTCTCCTAATTTCTTTATCCTCTTCAATTTCTCTTAAAACTGTCTTGTCTTTTAACCATTTGTATGTGTTTTTCTTGCAATAGAATATAAACTTCTTTAAGGTCAGTCCCTAATATATTTTAGACTCTGTAGCTTGCCAACTATTACCATGCTTTGCATAGAATAGGTTTGGTATTTTTTTATTATTGTTTTGTTGAATTAACCCCCCCCCCCTTGTTTGGGTAACTTTTGACTACAATTGTTTAAGCAGCAGTATTCATTAAAAACATAAAATTCAATTTGCACATGAAGACTCAAATAAAAGAAAAAAAACCTGAAAGGGTCTTCCTGAACAAAATGACTAATATAGTAATGTTTTATATGATTGTACATGTTTAGACTATATCTGATTACTTCCAGAAAGAAAGGAGGCAAGAAGGGAAAGATAGAATTTGGAACTTAAATTCTTTTTAAAAAATGTTAAAAATTGTTTTTAACATGTAATTGGTGGAAATAAAATATATTTAAAATTTAATAATTTAAAATTTTATAAATTCAAAAATTAATAAAGCAGTTTACAAAACATAAAATTCATCTCACTGGTAGAACAATCACTTCTCAACCCTTTGTTATATGATTTCCAGTATAACCTTTCAACTACACCAGTTCTTTCCAAAATTGTCAGTAGCTTCTTATTCGTCAAATCTAATGCCTTCTCCATCTGTCTGCAGCATGTGGTACCACCCAATGCTTTCCTCCTAGGTTTTATGACATTTCTCCCTCCTGGTTTAACTCCTACCCACTTATATGTCTGCTTCTTCTCAATTTCTCTCTCTATCTCTGTCTCTCTGTCTCTCTATCTCTCTTTGTCTTTCTGTCTCTGTGCCTCTCTCTCCCCCTTCCTCTCCCCTCCCCCTTTTTTCTCTTTGCCTCTTTATTTATCTCTCTAGCTTTCTTTATGGATCTTCATATATGTATCTGCTTTTGTCTCTTACAATACTTTCATTGACTTCTAAAGATTTCATTATTATCTTTATGCAGATGATTCCCATATTTATATATTCAGCCCTGATGTATCCACTAAACTTCAACTCTGGATTATGAATTACCTAGTGGGCATTTCCAAAGAAAGTGTCAAAGACATCTTAAACTCAACATGCCTAAATTTATACTCTGTCTTTTATTTGAAACCCAACCCTCTTCTAAGCACCATTCTTTCTCTTGAAGGTAACATTATCCTTTCACTCTTCAGGAAATTGTGTTCATAATTTTCATATTATCATGAATTTGCATTTCCTCATCCCATATATCCAAGTACTAACTAAATCTTGCTATTTATGCTTGTATCTTTTATACCTTCTTTCCTCTCACTCACAAAACTGCCACCTTTGTTCAAGGCATTATCAGTTCTTATCTAGATTATTGCAACAGCTTCCTAATAGATGTACTTTCCTTAAACCTCTCTCCACTGAAGTCCATCTTATGCGCTGTTACAAAAATAATTTTCTTTAAGTATAGATCTGATCATATGACTCCCTAAAACTCCAGTGGCAGTACCATTAAGATGAAATATAAATTACTTTATTTAGTTTTTAAAGCTGTACTCAACTTGGTCATAGCTTCATTTTCCAACTTCATTTTCTAGCCAAACCGGTCTTGTTTTTGTTCCATTCCATATTTCACCATGGTGTCTTTGCTCTAGTTTTTCACTATGTTTGGAATAATCCTTCTTTTTAACCCTGTCTCATAGAATACCTCTCTTTTAAGATATGGAGCAAGCACCATCTTCTGCATAAAATCTTTCTTGAGTCATCCTCAAAGTAGTTCTTCCTTAACCACTTTGTATTTAATTGTATTTATGGAGCTTTTATTTATATTGCACATGTTTCATATATACTTGCAATCTTCTTCATTAGAATGTTATCTAATTGGGTGTAGGAACAATTTCATTCTTTGTAGTTTTATTCCAGTGTCAGGTAGAACACTTGATGCAAGAAGATGTGTTAAAAATATAAATTGGTTCATTGTTAAAAGTTTGGTTTGCTAAGTTGGGAGAGAGGCTTTAAATCAATACTCCAAGATCTTTGGTTTTGATCATGAGACATTTTAATACACAGGTGGAGATAGCTTCTATTTGATAGTAATCTTTGAGGGTTGTTATGGCTAAAAAGTTTATCAGCCAACACTTTTTCACACACTCTACATGATGGACAAACTGGATTATGTGATGTTTCCTGCATTTGGTGTTCATCTCCCATATCTCTGTACAGACACTTTTATTTCTAGAAGGTACTTTCTTCTTATGTCCAGCTTTTTAGATCATTAGCTTCCTTCATGGAACAACAGGAAATATTTTCTGTAGGAAAGCTTTCCTTATCCTATTATTTACTAATATTCTCTTTAGCTGCAAATTTTTGCGTTTACTTATCTGTTTATATATTGTAATTCCAATTAGAGAGTATGTTACTTAAGGCAAGGATTTTTAAATTTTTTTTGTCATTTTATCTTCACAGCTTATGAAGAGGTGTATTGGGCCAAGAGTTCCTGGTGAAGAATTTTTCCATTGTAGATAATTTTTCCTTTTTTTTTTTCAAATTTATTTTATTTTTAAAATTTTTGGAACAAAACAAGCATTTTCATAACATGGTTTAATAAAAAATGATGATTGCACATCATACTGCAGATCTATTTTGTACAACTTTCTATTCCTTTTAAAATATAATAAATTTTTCATGTAGATATCTTTTTCTTCTTTTTTTATCTTGTAGTTTAGAAGATAACCCAGTACATTGAGAAACGAAGTGATTCATTCACTCAAGGCTATACATCAAAAGGTAGAATGCACGTCCAGGTGTTATTGACTCATAAGATGTCCATCCACTACACCATCTGTCTTTTTATCAGAGACATTCTGGAACCAGTTCAAATATAGTGAGAACCATTTGTAAATTTTCAGTGTATGCATTTACATGGCAGAAATAAGCAACCACTACAATAAGGGCTTGATTTTGTTCATTGTCCAGACAAGAACATTATAAAATTAAACTTCAAATGGATATAGATTTTGTCCTCAGAGAACTACTTGTTGAACACTTATCATCAAACTTCTGTTCATCTTAAACATAAAATGTACTTAACAAATGTTTGTCGAAATAATTGAAAATATTTCATATTTATTGTATGGGGATTAGCCAAACAATTTTGGTATGTGCTTGAGGTTTGGTTCATTTTTGCTATATACACTTGTGTATTTAATGGTTCCAAGCTGCTTCCCTTCTCTGTCTCATATTTCCAATGCAGACATTATCCTTGTGATAATATAGTTGCAGCTTTTAGGACATTATAGTTCCCAAGGAATCAAGTTCATGTGCCCAAATTGATGATAGGGACACATGTTAGGTAGGTGCCAATATGCATTTTTATAAAAATATGTGTTATGTTCATCAAATTTGCAGATGACATATGGAGGGGAGTGAAAGATAACACATTGGATGGTAGGGTCAGGATTCAAAAGGACCTTTATTAGAGCAGGAGTACTTCACCATTTCACTTTTAATTATAATCTTCTTTAGTCACCAGGGAAAAATATATGAACTCCTAAGAATAATGTTGCAAAATGTCTAAAAATATATATGAGATTGTGAAAGAAAACAGTTGTTTTGAAATTTAGTAATTGTTCTATAAAATACAAAAAAGTTCAAAGATCCTATTTTGGCCATTCAATTAGGATATTTTGCTAGATCTAATAAAATAAAAATAGAGAAAAATGTAGTCTCACATTGAGTATGAAAAATCAACTTCATAAATATATAATAGGGGAGGTATGGATAAATGGCAGTTGAGGCAGTAGTTTGTTGTGGCAGTGAAAAAAGAAACACAAGAGAACCTGGGAAAGCATTAAGAAGAGCAGCTCATTAAAATTTCAGGAATAGGAGGATGATAGTTGTATTGTATTCCACCTACCAGAATGCATCTGAATTTTTGTGTTCATATCTGCTCATCAGACTTTAGAAATCAACAAATCAAGAAAACAACAAAAAATTTAAGTACCTGCTATGTCCTAGGTTCTGCCAGGAAGAACAAATTAATAGCTAGTCTAGAGAAGGAAAGCCAGGATGGTGAAGGAACTTGAATATGGAGATTGATTGAGGGAAATGGCAGAGAAGATTCAGAGGTGATTCGATATCTGTGTTCTCTTTAAAGAACTGTCATCTATAGAAGGTATTAGATTTATTCCATTTGAACCCTAGGGTCCTGAACCAGGAGTGATATGTAGAAGGTAAAAAAATGCAAACTGAAGCTCAATATTCAAAGAGCTTCAATCAATCATTTTTCAACAATCAATTTATTAAGCAACTGGCACTGTGCTGAGAACTGAATCCTAAACATTTGAACTATCCTAAAGTGAAATGCACTGCCTCAAGAGGAGAAGATTTTGCCTCCTTGGAAGTCTTTAAGCAGAAGCCCGACAATACTTTTCAAGGGTGATATAATAGGGATTACTTTTGTGTAGGAGTTGTGTGAACTAGGTGGGTACTGAACCCCTTTTCAACTCTCATATTCTATAAAATTTTCTATAGGATGGCATTAAGGAAACAAATTATCAGAAAAAAAACAGGGGCTGGTTTGCAGAGAGGATAATGAATAATAGAAGAATATCAATAGTGCTTTCCTGATCTTCACAAAATGTGAAAAAGAAATTTAGAATAAGGTTAGGAAGGATTCACTGTGAAAGATTTATTGGAAGACATGGACATGAATTGCACAGGATGAAAAGGTAAGGATCAATTTTGGCTTGTAGAAGGAGAAATCACATAGACATGACCATTGATCAATTGAAATTTATTCTAGTTTACTAATTATACTTAATATAATAGCAAATATTAAAAAAGAGAATAACTAATTAATGCTGTCTAGTAGATTGTTGGAAGAAACAAATTCTAAATCTACCCAGCTAAAGAAAATCAAAAAAGGAAGTTTGACTTTCTTAATCATCAAATATACTTGTGACTTATGTTGAGAAAATTAGAGGCAGAATGACCGAATGGATATAGAACTGAATTGACCTTGAATCTAGGAAGTCACAGAGATGATGCCAACTGGGAGCTTCCTTACCCAGAAGTTCCCTAATCAGTGAATTATAAGGAGTCTCAAGTACTATCTCTTTTTTTTAGGTTTTTTCAAGGCAAATGGGGTTAAGTGACTTGCCCAAGGCCACACAGCTAGGTAATTATTAAATGTCTGAGACCAAATTTGAACCCAGATACTCCTGACTCCAAGGCCGGTGCTTTATCCACTACGCCACCTAGCTGCCCACAAGTACTATCTCTTAACATCTTAATGAAATGCCTCATAATTATGTGGAGGTGTTATTAGCTCCTCTGATTGTGATAATGGACATAAAATTGAGAAGACTTCAGATATGGACCCAATGTTTGACTGTGCATTTTTATTGACCACAGACCAGCTGAGATAAGGGCAGCCAGGTTCACGGTCAGTAAAACAAGGAGAACATTTTTTTCAGGTGCAGTAACTAAGAAAGTCATTTGTCTTCTAATATGTAGATGAGTAATAATTTACATTGTTTTAAAGGAGGATGCATATTGAAGAAACCAGAGATCTATGAAGAAGTGAAATAGAAGTATGGGGTGGGTAGACATTAAAAGGTTACCACTCAGATAATCAAATTCCTCAGATTATGGATGCCTTTCCTGATTTTGGCACTATTTTTTAGTTTGGCTTAGAAGAAGATACTCAGAGGACTTAATTGTATATCTTTTTATTTCTGTAGACCATATAAACTCTGGAGCATCCTTATTCAAAATTACAAAGCAACATCTCCTCAAAGTTTTGAAAGGAATGTTGAATAGTAAGGGATGATGTTGAATAGTAAGGCATGAGCTAATTCCATTGGTTCAAGGCCCCACAGATGTGCTTCCTCCTTAGAATATCAAACAAGAGAATTATGAAGGAAGACACTAGCAGCATTCAGAGAAAGAACTGATAAATAGGAATATGCATAGAATTATTATTATATATTATATGTATATGTATATATATGTACAATGTTTGTCTCTAATGGTAGCCATCTGTAGATTGGAGCAGAGAAGGAAACAAAAACTTACATGACAACTTTATGATACATTTCAAAGGGATAGCAAGTTGTACTAATAGATTTATAGTTTCATGGGCAATCATTTTATTATACTATTATGGAAATGGTTTATATTCTATAAATTAAAAAAAATAAATAGAACAAAATAATTAGTCAGCTATTCAGAATGACATTTAGAAAAGTGTATTTATTAAGGTGGCACAGTAATAACAGTTAATATCCAAACCTCTTTTCTTCTCCCTCTGAACTCTGGGAGAATCTCTTGATCTGTGCATTCAGAGCAAAAGGTTAAGTGGCCTCAAACTTAGAGAGCACATATGAAAAAAAAGACATACAGCATAACTACTAGTTTTTAAAATATATTTCTCCTCTTGGGATATTCAATATGTTTCTTCTTAGAATTTTTTTTTCTGGGCTCGTTGTGGAGCCCCTAATCTAATTCTAGTCTATCTTTGACTTCTGATGTAACTACTACCATCTATTCATCTGGGATCCTACTACCATCTATTCATCTGGGATGCTTTGAGGTCATCAACAAGATTAAAAGTCCAGCATCTGAGGGCAGCTAGGTGGCACAGTGGATAGAGAACTAGCCCTGGAGTCAGGAGCACCTGAGTTCAAATCCGGCCTCAGACACTTAATTATCTGTCTGACTTTGGGCAAGTCACTTAACCCCATTACCTTAAAAAAATAAAATTAAAAAAAGTGAAGTCCAACATCTTCAAAACATTTCAAAACTCCCAAGGTCTTCTTCCAGTTGGTAGGAGGAGCCCTCTTCTTCCTACCAGTGTGGGTTTTCTTCAGAGATTTCTTGGAATGTTTTTTACTATTCTCAAGAATTTCTCACTTCCAGCTAATAATGCTTTTGTAGAGGACCCAGAAAGTATTATGGAATTCCTTATTCAAATGAAATATTTTTTTTCTGTCTACATTTTACTTTATCCAATGACTTTTTTAAACTCTGTCTAAAACTGATGATTGAGATTGTTTGTTTGAACATCTTATAAATGACTTTAAGTAGGGTGGGGTGACATAAGTGATTTACTCAGGTGTCCCACCTATACACATTCTTAAGTCCCTATGATTGGGGGAAAAATGAAGTTCCAGAAAACTTTTGTAGCTGAATAAACTGTCTAATACTTCCAGAATGTGGCTGGAAATGTCCACTTACTCTCACTATCTTCTCTTACTATGAGAATTCTCACAAAATCCCAAACATTAATTTTTCCAGGTGTTAAAAATAAATTTGAATGTTAAAGAACTGAAAGGATAGAAATAATAGTGGAAAAGGATGCTTTGTCCTGATGAAAATAAGTACTGCTAAGGAAAATTGTTTTGGGTGGGTAATAATCTAAAGGTAGAATCATCTCAATATGTTCTTTTTACTTTCATTGCACAGCTTTTTTTGTTTTGTTTTTAGGATTTTGTAAGACAAATGAGGTTAAGTGGCTTGCCCAAGGTCACCCAGCTAGGTAATTATTAAGTGTCTGAGGCTGGATTTGAACTCAGGTACTCCTGACTCCACGGTCAGTGGGTGCTCTATCCACTGACCCACCTAGTTGCCCCATTGCATAGCTTTTTAAAGTGTCAATTAAAATTGTTTTAAGTGCTTTTCTTTTACATTGTTGTTGTACTTCAGGAACTCCTCTTCCCTTTTCCCAAGGAGAATTCTTTTTAATAAAATATTAAGCCAAACTTGCCAACATACTGACAGATATGGCCACATAAATCATGTTGTTTTTGAGCCATTCAGTTGTGTCTGACTCTGTGACCCCAAGGACAATAACACTACTTTTATCCTCCACTATCTTTCAAAGCAGGTATTCATAATAAGTACCTATAGGCTATCACTTCTTTTTCTTCTAAGAGGAAGGAGTGGTGCTCCAGCTTCCTTAACCTAGTCTTATACTGCCTTGGAAAAGTATTGCTTTTATAAAAATATCATGATTCACTCTCCGGTTTGTTAAAACATGGGGGTATTTTAGATAACCTTTCTCTTAGCTGCCAAGAGAATGGAATGAAACAGTTAACCTTGATGACAAAATTACTCTTAGTGAAGTCACCTGCTTATAATAAATCTGTCTTCTAGCAATGGAAGTTATATTTTCCCCTGCCTTAGAAATCTGCTTAAGGAGCACCAATTCCTCTCCAGCCAGAAGAACTGTATTTCCTTTCCTTTTCTTTTGATGTTATTCTTATTGAATGTCCTTTGGGTCTTACAGAGGAGGGGTCTCACCCTTCCCCCATTTGAATGTTTTCTGGCTCCCAGATGTAAACACAAATGATGTGAGTATGGAATTCACTTTTTACTCTTCTCTAAGATTCTCTGGAGCCCAAATTTGGAAACTGAGAAGCACACCTAAAGTTTCCCTTTGTATCATAATATATAGGTCAACCCAAGAGACTTTTAAGAGATGACGAAAACAACCATAGTCATGGTAGATTGACTAAGATTGCCTTTCTTGCATCCTTTTTGTAAATTTTGAAATTTTTAGGTAGAAAGAATTTAGAAGCTTGCCACCTCAACTTCTTTTTTAATCTGCCATTCTTTTTTTTCCCGTCACTTGTAGCTGAGGACTAGAAATAAACTGATGACTCACATTCCTCAAATTCAATTTTTCTTAACCATTAACCATTTGATAAAAGGGAAAGAGAAAGAGGCTACCACTTTAAAATATTATTCACTAGCTCTCATGAAAAAAAAGACAGCACTCTTTTCAAGTTCATGCTATTGTTATCATTCAAAGAACATGCTTGGTTTCTATATTTTTCCCTTTTCCATTAAGGTTTATTTATACCTCTTTTTCTACCAAGGATATAATTATGAATCATCCATCTTCAATTACATTTTACATAAAAAAGACTTGCCGACCTGAAAATGTTATTGTGTATGGCTCCTTTCAATCTGATTTATTCCCATCCATTAAAATTTCCAGTGTTAAAACAGTAGTTTTAATTTCTTGGCATATAGATGCTTTTGAATATCTCAAGGACAGTGCAAAAACCAGTTTGATTTGTGTTGTTTAATTTTCATGTTAATCACACCCATCAAACTTTCTAGGATATCTACTCAAAACACCTAGGCTCCTATACTTTGTTGTGGGAAAAGAACCATAAACTCATTTCTCTCTTCTGAGGCTGAAGGACATTTGTGAAGTATGGTTTATATTGTAGGTAGACAGCACTCTGCGGGAGTGCCAAAGGATAGTATTCTTGTCTCTGGTCTGAGAACCATGGAAAGGTCAGTTTATTTTTAGCACTAACCATAGGCAAGCCAATACATTATAGCCAAGGCAGCTTGTTTTCCATAACGGGCAAAATATTAGACTGTATTATTAAAGGGCTGTTAGTGAACATCTAGAAAAGGAAACAATGATCACAAAAAGCCTTGATGACTCCATCAAGAACAGGTTATGCCAGACTTCTCATGTCTATTTTGATGGTTAATAAACTAGTACATTAGGGGAGTCTGTATATAGTTTGTCTATATTTAAAAAAATTTGATAAAGTCTCTTGCTATTGTTTTGCAAAAGATGAAGAGGGATTACTTAAACTGACTTACAAATGATATAATGACCAGACCCAGTGAGAAAGCATTCATAGTTCATATTTATGAACAGAGGGTTGGAATATATGCTGTCTATAATTTCTTCTTAATATCGCAACATTTTGTGATTTTTATGCCTTCGTCTTGGGGACAAAAGTGAATGACAAAGGTAATGATATTTCTCTGCATGCAAGAAATGCTTTTATCTAAGTGTAAAGGACTTTTATGTAAAGAGGAATAATCTATTTCATGGAGGAAAGTTATATTAAGGATAAAAAAAAATATCAGGTAGATTTTAGGAGGCATTCTCTCAAAGCATATAGCTATACTTGAAAATAAAACAGCAGAAAGGGCTCTGCTTCTCAGTTCCTTTGAAATGACTTCATGACATGGCGTTATTACATCGAGGGCTAGGTCCTGGCAAATTCATCATGCAAAGGAGGAAAACAAGTTAGCTTTTCCCTGGTTCATTTTGTCTGATGAATAATCTTGTTTTTCAGCTCCCTCAAAGAATGCTGAAGTGTAAAGGTTCCATTAGGATGTGGTAGCATTAATTAGCACTGCGGCTTGCTCTCATTTCATTTGACTTTCATAGCTTTGTGTCCATCAAAAAGCACCACAGTGGAAATGATTCCTTCCTGCTGCCACACACGTCTTTGTGTTATCACCTATGTATCATTTCATGCTAATCTCGAAAGGTTAAATGTTACAATTATTTATGCTAATTCCTAGTTTCCCTCTTCCCACAGACAGTACCAATCAAGTGGCAGCGATTGATTAGACATCGTGGACAGTATAAACCAGATGAGATATATGGTTCTATCCATGAAAAACCCAAGTCATGCAACAGCTCAACAGTGATGTTATAGCCTCAGGAGGACACCAATCAAAACTGAGTGATGAAGATATGAATATTTATTATGTACTTCATCCTGGTTTGGGTAATTTTAATAATTTGTCTTACAATTCTGGGAGAAAAAGAGAAGTTTGAAGGAAAACATTCCTGTTTTATTCAAATATTCTCACTAGTTCAGCACTGTGTACACCTGTGGGATCTCAGAACTATTTGGTGATAATGAGTTCATTATCTTTTGGCTATTTCTAAGCAATGCCCATTTAATTAACTAATGACAAAGAAATAATCCCATAATTACAAGTTGTTTATATTTACAGAATACCACTAATATAGAGAACAAGGGAGTTTACAACCGATCTTAACAATTACATAGAACTCAAAAATTATAAAATGACATATGCATTATATAATTTGAACCTTATAACAAAACTTTTACATAGGTATTATTATTATTATTATCATCCCCATTTTACAGATGAAAAAGTCACATCTCATTCTTTATTACTGGGATTGAATTATTCTTAAATTATGGTAGTCAGCTATTGGTGCCTCATTTTATTTTATTTTATTTTTTATTTTATTATTGTTTCTTTTTTTAAAAAATTATTTATTCAATTGTTCAAAATTTATTTATTTTGAATTTTACAATTTTCCCCCTAATCTCACTTCCTTCCCCCCCCCACCCCCACAGAAGGCAGTCTGTTAGTCTTTACATTGTTTCCATGGTATACATTGATCTAAGTTGAATGTGATGAGAGAGAAATCATATCCTTAAGGAAAAAAATAAAGTGTAAGAGATAGAAAAATTACATAATAATGCTTCTAGTTTGTCTATTTTTCTAATTTTTAATATCTCCTCTCTTGAGCTTTTTAAAAATTTATTTTGTAGACTCAAAATGCATTTTCAGTTCAGTAATCCTCTTTTTTTATTTTGTAAATATATGCTCCCTTGAGGAGGGCTTCAGATGCTTCCCAGAAATTTTGCTAGATTCTGGTCATTCAAAGACAAAAATGCCATAGTCCCATTCCTCAAATTTAATTTAAAATTAAAGGTAATAGTCTTTGGTCTTTGTTCAAACTCCACAATTCTTTCTTTGGATACAGATGGTATTCTCCATTGCAGATAGCCCAAAATTGTGCCTGATTGTTGTACTGATGGAATGACCAAGTCCATTAAGGTTGATCATCACACCCAGTGGGTTAAAAATGAAATTATTCCCAACTTCATTATCAAATGAAGTATTTTAATATGCATATCAGAATAGGGGAAAAAAAGAGAACTACACAGGAAATAATGAAACTTCACTATATATACACATTGCTTTCATTTTAAATTATATAATAAATTGAATATATAATTTGCAAAGCTTCCTGAAGGGCACTGGTTTTGGAGTCAGAAGATTTGGATTCAAATGATTACTTTCTTGACCACCTGTATAATATTGGTCAAGTCATTTCAATTCTCTACTTATCAGTTTCCTGAATTATAAAATGGAGATGTACAGATTATCTTTCTAGCTTCAGATCCTCTGACTATAACTGCAATTTTTTTTTATATCTCTTTTCAAACAGCATTTTCTTTGAGCTTCACATCCTTGTAAGGCAGATATTGATGGAATTATCCTCCATTCATATGTGAGAAAATTATCTCATAGACGTTAACTTCCTCAAGGTCTCACAGTTCCTGTTACCTAGTGGGTTTTGAACTCAGGGCTTCATAACCTCAACCCCACTGTATATATACCCTTCTACTTGTCTGAGGAAACAGTTTGTCTATAATAGAGAGAACATTTTCTAGGAGGAAAAGTAGAGGGAATTCAGGACTTATTTTAGCAAGAAAAGTGAATTCAAGGGAGATTATTAAGTAGGTAAGAAAAGTATCCTATGACCATAGATTTAGAATTAGAAAAGTTTTAAAGAATTTATCAGGTCCAAACCCTTCCTTTTATAGATAAAGAAATTATCTAAGGTCATACTGGAAGCAGGAGATGAGGCTGATTAATCTTTCTATCTCTCTCTGGGGACCTAGCATATTGCTTTGCTCATAGTAACCTCAATAACTGAATGAATTTAAAGGGAAACTGACTTTGACTCAATACAAAGAGCTGTCATATCATTAGAACCATGTCAAATTGGCAAGGACTGATTTCTATTTACTCCCAAGGTTTAGAACTATGTTCTCAATGGTCACGCACTCCTATTTCCTTCTTGGTGAATGAACTAGGAGAAAGAGGAAGACTTTTCAAAATGGTATTTAAACCATTGCTGAATGGGTGCCCAACTCAAGGTTAGACTACAATGGCCCTGAAGAACCAAGGCCAGATTCAAAAAAGGGAAGTTTTCACCATGGTAGGAAGATAATTTATGTTATAATAATAAGTTAAATTAAATACTTGCAGTTAAACAATTTTTTTTGTTCTTTTTTGCAAGGCAGTGGGGTTAAGTGACTTGCCCAAGTTCACACAGTTAAGGAAGTATTAAATGTCTGAGGACACATTTGAACTGACTTCAGGGCTGGTTGCTCTATCCACTGTAAACAACTTTCAAGCTAAGGTTAGATGACCACACCTTGGGGATTTTTGATTGTTCAGGCACATTTACTAAGTTCTATGTGCCAATGAAATTTTGCTAGATTTTTGGTCATACAAAGACAAAAATACCATAGTCCCATCCCTCAAATAACTGACATTCTTCTGGGAGTACCATATTATACATTATTTCAATTTTATAGAATATATCACTTCATTGGGTATGAAATTGAGTTCTAGGATTTCTAAAAACAGCTAAATGCTCTTAGTCTCTATAATTCTATATATCATTCATGTTAGCTTTGGCATAATAAATTCTATTTTTTATTTTGAAAAAATTAGAAAAATTGCTTCTACTTTATTTTTTCTAATTTTTAATATCTCCTCTCTTGAGTATTTTAAAAATTTATTTTGTAGACTCAAAATGCATTTTCAGCTCAGCAATCCTCTTTTTAGTTTTGTAAATATATGCTTCCTTGAGGAGGGCTTTAGTTGCTTCCCAGAAATTTTGATATGTTTTTTCATCATTATAATTCTTTAAAAATCATTATTTTTTGTTTCTAGGATTTGTTCTTTAATTCACTAATAATTTAGGATCCCATTTTTAATGCTTCAGGCCTATGTGCTTTATTTGTTTTCCCCAAACTGATCACAATTTTTATTGTCCTGTGATCTATAATGGATGGGTTTACTATTTCTTATTTTTTACATTTATTTGTAATATCTCAATGTCCTAATAAATGGTTTATTTTTTAAAATAAATTTGTAATTTTGTAAATAAATTGTGCTAAGTACATATATTCTTTTGTAATTCTATTTAAGATGATACTATGGCTTGCCCAAGGCCACACAGCTAGGTAATTATTAAGTGTCTGAGGCCAAATTTGAACTTGGGTACTCATGACTCCAGGGCTGCTGCTCTATCCACTGCACCACCTAGCAGTCCCCTATATGTATGTATTCTTGTAGTTCAGTTAATTTTTCTTTTATATATTTAGAAATGAAGTCAATATACATTTACTAAGAAGCTTCTATGTGGCAATATAAGTTTATATAAGTGCATATAATATACAATATAGGTGTAATATAGGTTTTGGTTTGTTTTGGGAGGTTCCTCTGAACACAGTGTGATTTATTTTTCCCCCTTTTCTGTGATATACTTTAGCAAAAAAATGAAACAAAACCCAAAGTACTTCAGAAATAGTTGCTCCTGGCATGACTGACACTAAAAACATTTCTGTCATAGGAAGTTAAAATAAATGAACTCAAACTTGAATATAAACAAATTAAAATTTACTGATATAAGCATATCTTTTTTTTTTTTTTTTAGGTTTTTGCAAGGCAAACGGGGTTAAAGTGGCCTGCCCAAGGCCACACAGCTAGGTAATTATTAAGTGTCTGAGCCCAGATTTGAACCCAAGTACTCCTGACTCCAGGGCCGGTGCTTTATCCACTACGCCACCTAGCTGCCCCTACAAGCATATCTTTAAAAAAAGAATTTCCTTTTAAAAAATGAATGAAACAAACCATCTCCAAACTGACATCATTTTCAAACTGCTTTCTTTCACTAACTGAATTGCCAGTCCTTTATAGGTTTTACCAGATTTTCCCCCTTGGTGAGATTTTACAGGGAAAACTCTCACTCTAGTAAAGAATCTTAATGAAGAAACCTTGTTAATAATAAATAAAATGCAATGCAACACAAAAAAGTTATGATATTAGGAAAACAATTGTATTAACTAATTCAGGTTCATTATTATGTTTTGTAACTTAGTGGTTTATGCAGTGATAACAAATTTGGATTCCTTTCTCATTAATTACACTATCGGACATTTAAAAACCAATATGTCCACTATTTTAAAACCTTATGAGTCAAACAGAATTGGAGTCCAGAGGCCAATGTTCAAAAGTATATGACTTAGAATAGGTGCTTAATATAAATTGGATTGAGTTGAATCATGAATGCAATCTGGGGGTAAGATATTGAGCTCTTCAGGATTCAGTTACTTGAGTAAAAAGGAAGGAATTGGATCTCAAGCTTTTAAATGTCCCTTTATAATAAGTAATATAATGATAAATAAATAATAATGTAAGACATTTCAGATCTTTATTATAGGGTTTTTGCTTCCACTCCCCTCCTCCCCAGTTCTTCCCCCCTTCCCTCTCACCAAGGTATATTTTAAATGTCTTCTTTCAATTATTTGTGTTAACATACACCATGATTGGTCAATGTACATTTACTTAGAACCTACTATGTGGCAAGTTCTGATGGTGGGGATATGAAAAGAGTCAAAAGACAGACTCTATCCTTTATAAGCTCACAATCTAAAGGTCAGGCTACAAACAAATATACACAAATAATTGATATATATATATATATATATCCATATATATGTGTCTGTCTGTCTGTCTGTCTGTCTGTCTGTCTGTCTGTCTGTCTGTCTAGGAAATAAATAAAAGAGAAAAGCCACTAGAATTAAGAATGGTTGGGAAAGGCTTCCTCTAGAAGATGGGATTTCAGTTTAGTAATTGATGTGCAACTTAACTTAAATCACATTAAAACACAAGAAACATTGAAAATATGAACAGATCATGCAAAGAAGCTTATGGAATCAAAATCATGACCTCGTGGGTATTTGGATTTACTTGAAATAGTAACTGGCTTTTATGGCTAATATATGAGATCATTTTATTGAGTGTAACATATTGAAGATAAAATAAATTAAGCTATAGATCCAAAATCTGGGTTCCTTTAGTGTAGTATATTTTACTTCAAATTATTATATGGTCATTCACATGCTCATAGACTTGAGTCAAGGTCATAATCATCAGTGACTCAAATATTTAGTCATCTTCAGTTACCCCAGGACAAGAAAAGTTATATGTGGAGAAATAAATAACCAATTGTACCTTACTAGGATACGGTGGAATGGGAGTCGGGGTTTGGTGAAGGCACCAGAAACCTTCCATTCAAGGGATTTGTGACAGTCTTGGTGTTGTTTAATCAATGTAATTCCAGTTCCATCATTACCAATTATATTTAATGGCAGACATTAGCTTCTTAGAGCAAAAGAACAAGCATATGTAGAGTTTCTTTTTCATTCCTAAAATACTTCTGAAATACAAAATAAAGGCTGGAAAAGATTTTTAGGTAATGACTGTTCTGCATAGAGTATTTAACTTTTGACTAACAATTTCTGTGATGCACTTAGTACACACATACTGTGCTAGTCTACTTAACAATGCTCATATCTGGAACATAGCCCCGCAGGAACTGATTCCAAGAGGGAGGTTTGATCCCAAGTGGGAAATATAATGCTAGAATATTTAAATTCAGCAGAATTTATATAGCATTGAATGACAGCCCTAAGACAACAACAACAAACTTCTAGCTGACTGGAGGAAGGTCTTTTGCAGAATCCTGTGCTCTCAGTTGCTTATTGCCAGTTAGGAGATAGCTGCTATGATCAACTTAGACAGTGGAACACTGGGGTTTGAGGAAATATGAGATGGATAGGAAGAAAACGGAGTTTGAACAGTCAAGAAAGTGAGATTTCATCTTGTTCCATCTCTTTCTAGAAAGGGTCAGAGGATCACAATAGCTTTTGTCAAGTCACATAGCACCCTCAATCTCAGTTTCCTTTTCTGTAAAATATAGTTAAAATATTTATAATGATTCCCTCTTGAGATAGTTGTGAGGAAATCCATTCATAACTCAAAGCACCATATAATCATGAACTTTTATTATTGAACAAAATGTGATAAGTGATATCACTTAAAGTTACTGGAGGTTTCTTAGACAACAAAAGTTAATGAAGATGGTAGATTTGTTTCATCATTCATAATGACCACCTTCCCTCATTCCACTCAATCATTCTAAAGCCTATTAACTCATTAGTTATCTCTTTTTCTCATACTTTCTCTCTCCCTCTCTCCCTATTCTGGTCTATCTCTGTCTATTTCTTTCTCTTACATCTAATTTATCTTATCTCTGTCTAGCATCTACATGTCATCCATATCTCTATCATAGCTATCTCTATTTAAAATAATAAAATCACATCCATGAACACACACACACATACACACACGCACACACACACACACACACACACACACACATATATATATATATATAATGCAGGAACATATGCATATTTATACATACATATAGTCAGATTCAATGAATACAGGCAGAGAAAAGAGAACATGCCACATGGAAGATATGAACAAATGCCAATAGGTAAAAATATATTTGACTTGACTGGAGACAATTAATAAAGCCAACAAATATTTGCTAAGAACTTATTAGATACAAGGTATTGTTTTTATGCATGGACAATACAAAGATGACATGAACAAAAGTCCTCAAAGACCTTTTATTCTCACTTTTTAAGAATATTTGAGGCAAGAAGAACTCCATATCACCAATATTTCTCTCCTATATATGGAGCACACTGTCTCCTTCCATCACCTTGGTGCCAGGAAAGTGATTCCAAACTTTACATTTTGCCATTTGTTGTATTGTTCAGCTATATCTGACTCTTTGTGATCCCAGTTGGGGCTTTCTTGGCAAAAGATACTAAAGTGAGTTTATTACTTCCTTCTCCTGTTACTATGTATCTGAGGTCACATTTGAACTCAAGTCTTCCTGACTCCAAGCATAGCATTCTATTCACTGTGCCATCTAGTTGCCCTAACTTTTGACATAGCATTTGTTTTACTGGATTTACTTTCAAATGTGACATAGGCTTTGGATTAATCCTTGTCTATCTTCCATTGACTTAGCCTCCTCAGGTCATGCTATAGGACCTTGATGCTGAGCTACCTGTCTACAAAACATAGTATAGACTTCATGTCCTGAATCTCTTCTGGCTCACTGTTCTAACCTTTTAAAAGCTCACAAAATCATAGCTGGTTCTTACATTCTGTCACCTAAAAGCAGAGAACACATTATTATAACTGGCAAATTATAGAGTCCTATATTCATGAAGCCAAAGGTCAGCGTTGATGAGAAGGACCCAAGGTCTCTCTTTTCACACCATTCCTCTCTAAAATAGAGAGAGGGTCAGAACAAAACCACAATAATAATGTATGCTCTTTATTTTTAATTTCTGGTTTTACATGCATGAATGGATTTTTGGGAGGACAATTGATTTTTGTTTTCCTTTCCAGAAAGAACTACATATAAGCATTTTTTTTTGCAAGGCAAATGGGATTAAGTGGCTTGCCCAAGGCCACATAGCTAGGTAATTATTTAGTGACTAAGGCCGGATTTGAATTCAAGTACTCCTGACTTCAGGGGTGGTGCTCTATCCACTCTGCCACCTAGCTGCCTCTCATATAAGCATTTTTACTTGCCTACTTTATTATGCAGTAAGGATGAAAAATAAATAAAACAGACCCTGCCCCAAATGAGCTTAAATTTTTACTTCAGGAGCTTGCATTAGATTAATAATCTATCATAATAGACTTTTTGTGGTTATGCTTTTAAAAGTCTTTTGCATTGAAGTAATTTATTCAAACAAATTTGACATTTTTAAAAATGGATAAAATAGAAGCTTAGGGCCTGCTGGGATGAATGAGGAGGAGAGTTGAGCACAAACTTCATATAAAGTTTATTGCTTCCCCTACAGTCCTGAAAGAAAGAACTGAGAAGGAAGGTGATATTTGCTAAGTAATGCATTTTAGCCTGGTTTGTAAATAGCTAAATTGACAGTGTCATTTGGTTTTTATGTGGTCTCTGGGTAGGAGTCCATAGGTATGTGGAGAAAGTTTCCCCATTTCAGTATCACTAGGCTCTTTTACTATCAGACAATCTGCCTGAGAATATTTTCTAATCAGGGAATTATGCTATGATAAAATGCATAAAATAATTTCTTAACCATAAGTTATAGTTGAAGAGAGGAACACAAGGGACATGGTGGAGGAAAGAGTAATTACAAGGGGGATTAGAGAATTGTTAAATGGAAATGTTCTGAGAAGATTGCGAATACCAGATATCAGACTGGTCTGTCACCTTCTGGTCTAGTTTGCCTGTGGGGAAGGGCTTTGTAGTCACTAGTGAAAAGGGCTAACTGGGAAGAGCAGTTGGGGGTCTCATAGTAATTAGTTGAGAGGGCTGGTTGAAGAGAGATGTAGTCCCCTCTGCCTACAAATAGTAGCACCCTCAGAAGAAGAGGAAGAGTATGTTAGATTTTTCTGGAAATAGCACCTCAGCTGAATAGAGTTTCTGAAAGAATATATTGAAAGAATTCTAGATTTTAGGGAAGAGTTTTGTGGTTTTTTTAACCATAGCACTGCCTATGACGGGTGAGTTCACTGAAAAAAGTTGGTTGCTACAGTTGTAGCCTTCCTAGCCTTTATGGTAATTGGATGGTTTCTTCAGAAAATGTCTCTCCTACCAGAGGTTGATTTCTGTTGATCCAGGTCAGACATCAAGACTCAGTTATTTATTGATAGGGGTTGTGTTTCACTTGGTTTTTATTGGACAGCTCCACTTCCCCATGCTCATCATCTAATACCCTGTCCACTAGAGATGTTGTCATCATATTTGCAAAGTTCATAAAAAAAAAAGGAAAATTCCAAAGTTTGGAGGAACTGGATAAAGCAAACACATTAATTCACTTTTGATTAAGTTGAGAACTGGTTCGGCCAATCTGAAAAGTGATTTGGATCTTGAGGAGCGGCTGAACAAATTATAGTACATGAATATCATAGAAGATATGAGGCTGCAAGAAATGATGAAGAGGATAGTTTCAAAGAAAGTGAGGAAGATTTGTGTAAACTGTCACAAAGTAAGCGGAACAAGGAGCACAATTAAAACAATAACTACTGTATTGTAAAGACAAAACAACTTTAAAAGGCTAAAGAACTCTGGTTTTTTTTTTTTTTTTTTAGATTTTTCAAGGCAATGGTGTTAAGTGGCTTGCCTAAGGCCACACAGCTAGGTAATTATTAAGTGTCTGAGGCTGGATTTGAAGTCAGATACTCCTGACTCCAAGGCCAGTGCTCTATGTGTCACCTAGCCACCCCGGGCTAAAGAACTCTGATCAACAAAATGATAATAATTTCAGAGGACTAACAATCAATTATGTTATTCTTCTCCTGATAGAAAAGACTCACGGTGAATATAAAGCTTTCTATCTTTCTGATTATCTGTCTTCATATATATAAATATTTATATATATGAATATATATGAATGAATTTATATATATGAATATATATATAATTTTCTATATGAATAAATGAAAAATGAATAATGGTCATGATTGATCGGAGCCTTGAGGGAAGCCAGCAATTCTCAGATGTGAGGAGAAGAGTGTATTCCAGATATGGAAGATGTCTATGAAGAAGTAGAGAAAAGGAAGATGGAATAATGCCTTTAGGACATAACAAGGAGGTCAACTGGCTTGGATCTTAGAGTACTTGAAAGGGGATAATATACCTACATAGGTATACTGGAGATGTACTGTGAAGGGGTTTAAATGCCAAACAGAGTCATTTACATTTTACTACTGTATAGACAACAAAGAACCACAGACTAGATTTTGCCTTTTTTTTTTTTTTTGAGGAGGGCGATTAGACATCAAAATTTGCTCTTAGGAATTTAGGGGCTATCACTTGATCAGCTGTGGGCAGGTCTGACTACTGAGTCTGTCTCTTTGTCTCTCTGAACAGTTTGCATTTTATGACTACTTGTCTATATTTGTCCATGTTATTGTTCTACTCTATTATGTATTTATTATTTAAAGTTCATTTATATGTAAATGTATTTATAAAATACAGGAAATGAACAGAAATTATTAGGGCAGTTAAGTGACTTACAGAAAGATTACATTAAGAAGTGTTCTATGGAATGAACTTGAGTATTGATCAACCACAGAGCATCAGATGCTTAAAATTGGAATTATCTTGGTTATTTCAAAGATGAGGAAACCGAGTTCCACAGCAGGTAGGTGACATGCCTAAGATCACATAGTTAATTAAGTGTCTTAGTGACTAAATAAGATTTGAAACAAGTTCAAATATATTAAAAAAAACTTTAAATGGTTCCATGGAAGGAATATGGTTTTACAATCAGTGATATAAATGTTAGTTTTTGAACATCTATTTCTTTCCAAGAATATTGAAGATTTCAATAGGAATCATGAAAACATATATGTATACATAATATATATCTGTAGCCCAAACATCAAGAGAAGATTTTTTTGGGGGGGGGTACTAGCTCAGAAACATATAGACTTTATTTTGGGTATTTGTGAATTCATTCTCATGAATAATCTCTGTCCACTCTCATATAAATCCTGGCAGTGGACATTTAACAATATACTAGGAAGGAATTCAGATATCTCTTTTTATGGAACATCTGGTACTTACTGATGACATGCATTAAAATGGTTTTTTACCAAGTTGATGCCAAAGCCTCAAATGTATTGCTTTTATCAGCTACTTACTCTGTGTTAATTTTGGTGCCCAAACAACGCATCATGCCCACTGTAGCATCTGTAAATGTAATGACCGTAGTCATGAGATTTTGGAGATGAAAGCTAACTCAGATGTGTGAAGTATCAAGCTGAAATAACAGATTGGGGGGGAGAGATAATTCAACAGGAATGACATATTAAACATGCAAATAGGTTTTACGTGGCCTGAAAACTGAACAGCCAAAATACAAATGCTGGTCTTTGGTCTTCCAGAATATTTTTTTTCCCTATTCAATTTCTGATGCACCCCAAATGAAAATTCCAGAGTCCAAGTAGACCTCATAAATCACTTCTATCATTTCTCTCTGATTTCACTAGTGAAAAAGAATAGGATGTAACCAGTTTTTATAACCAGGCATGGCTCATAATGGGGCTCTAATTCTCTTGGGGTTACAGGAGGGTTCCAAGACTGCCAAAGAGCTCCAAACAGCTGTCTGGCGGTGGTCTCAGCAGGGCTTGTTATCACAGCCTCTTCCCTGGGACCATGTTAACTACTTCCTCCTACTAACACTGCTGTTCTCTCTCTTACCACTTTTCTCCATTATCACTTTCTTTCCCACCTGCCCCTCTCTGTTAACACCTCCTCTCTAGAGAGGAAATAAGTCTTTCCCTACTCTCTTTTTTTGCCTTTCTCCTTACTTCCTCTTTGTCTCTTTCCCTTCTTCCCCATCTCACTTCCCCCTTTCCTCTCCTTCCTCCCTTACCTTTTTTCTAACCCTCTCTCTCTTTCATTTCTCCTTCCATTCTTCCCTCTTTTTGTCAGTCCTCCATCTTTTCCTCTGACTGTACTTTTTGACTGTACTCTCACTTCTTCTACCTTCCCTTATCCTGACTTTCTTCTCACTTTCCTAGTTCAGTTAAGAATCATTTATTAATGATGGTGCGAGGGACATGAATACAAAATACCACATTTTCCTTTTTTCTTCTTTTTTTCCTTCTCCTGCTACCAAGACAATGGGAGAAAATTTAACAACAATAACATAAAATATATAATGCTATATTATTTAATAATATATAATATATAACACTATCATACTAGTTTAAATTATTTTATTCCTTAATAGTATTAATAATTTGGTACTTTAAGATTTACGAACTATTTTCCATGTTATCTTATTTGATCCTCACAACAATTCTTTTAAGGAGATGCTTTTATTATTCCTGTTTTACAAAGAAACTGAAGCAAAAGAAGTGACTTCCCCAGAATCTCAGCACTAATAAATGATTGTTTCAAGATTTAATCTTAGTTCATCAAATCCAGAGCTCTATCTATTATGTCATCTAAGAACTCAGTCAAAGCTAAGGAAAGACTTACATGAACTGAGCCCAGTGATTTTTAGCTATACAATGTGTCTTGGACACAGCTTTTCTCTTCCTTCTGACCTTCCCCTTCCCCCTTCAATGAGGTGCTGCTTTTCATTGATCAGATGTTCAGACAACAAGCATTTATTAGGCACTTACTGTATATCAGAATTGTGGTAAATACTCAGAATACAAATAAGAGGAAAAGAAAGACAATTCTTGTATTCAAGGAGCTTACATTCTAATACAAAAAGGAGTTGAAAACCCAAGTAATAGGGATGGGGAAGTACCTGAGTAGAAGAATGCTAGAAAAAATTTGGCAAATCAGAAGCTGAAGCAGGATTCATTTGCTAATTGGTCTGAGTGCTTCCTCAAAATGGAAATTCCAGGTGAAACTCATTAATAACACTGCTGCAAAGGAGTGATAAGATAAGATAGAGATAAAGGATAAGAAGAGAGAGAAGTAAATTTGGAAGAGGAATGAAGGGTCTCAATCAATATGCAGCAGCTGTTTTGGGAATGACTCACAGTTTGACAATCTCAGAGTGTGGCATCACCATAGAGATCATTTAGTCCAACTTGTACCAGGCAAGCAATTCATCTGTAAGAATCTCCCAGGTGATCCTACAACTGTTACTTGAAGACTGATGAAATGGGAGTACCCATTACTTCCTGAACCAGTCAATCCACTTTGGGACTGCTTTAGTTGACTATGTTACCTGCCACCTGTAGTCCATCAGACTCTAGGATTGCCATGAACTTAATTTCCTTTTCTCCTAGGTAACCTGTTGGATTCTCTTCTCAGTTGACTTCCATGGCATATTCTTCTACCCTAGAGATCTAAGGAAAGATTTCTGGTTAATCTGAATATTGTTCCCAATTGGTTCCAGAGAGGTGCTGACAATGAAGAGACTTGGGAGTGTTTTCTACAGCTATCAACCCAGGAATTTTTAATTTGGCATCTTCAGACCCTTCCCCCTACTCTGAAGCGTCCATGTATTAATTTCAAAGGGTCTATGAACTTGAGTGAGAAAAAAATATTTTCATTAAGCATTGGATTTCCTTGTCATCCTCTATTTTATTTTTGCATTTAAAAACATCCTTTTCAGAACAAAATGCTTAAGAATTTCTGTTCTAGATCTTGGAGAAATGTGGATATGGATGGGGAAACATATTTCTTAGATACTGTGGAGAAAGAGGTCTTTAGATTCTGAATTTCACACTGAACCAATTCAATTCTTGGTCAAAGATAAAGGGTTGTGGGTGTTCCTGACAGATGGTCAAACTCTTTTGTATAGAAGCCCTGTCTCTGGGGACCACACGGAAAAAAAGAGGTTGCATTGTGGAAGTACATTGGTCTGGTCCAGTGTTTGAGCTGAAACCACATTATTGCAGTCCAAGGTAAAGCCCTCTGTCACCTGGAAGTGACCCATGACAAAAGAGTTTTCTTCTATGAAAGGGGCTTTCAAGACCAATTACTGGCAGCTGTGGAGAACTGTAGGCAGAGTAGCTCAGAGCTTGAAATTTGGGAGTTTTGGAGACCTGCAGTCAATATCAATTGTTCTAACTAGTTATGCAATGGCACATTTGCTAGCTAAATGTTCTACCTAGTACATGGCTATCAAATGACTCAATAGAAGTTGTCAATATTTTCCACCTGCTCTGAATACAGTACTATTCATTTTCTTTTCCATATTAAATACTGTTGGTGTTTTCTTCTTTGAACATTGTGAACTATGTGTTTAAGCCAGCATTAAGAACATACTGGGAGATTGTGTTTTTTTTGGGGGGGAAGAGTAAATTAAAGATTTAATAAATTCTTTCTGGTCCCTTTGTGCCATTTTAGCACCATTGGAAAGAAAACTGGATATTCTTTCTCAGTTTGCTGGGTATTTCAGATTTTTCTTTAGACATATTTTCTTTTAGATTTTCCTTTATTCTAGAAAGTCATTAAAGTTCTAGTTGATAAATATTCAAATAACTCCCAAGGTTATTTTAATCGCAATAGAAAATATGTTCATATTTGAAAGGTCTTCTAGAGTGAAATAAATCAATTTGTTGGTGGACAGACAAATGAGAGAGTTTTTATGGGAATGGTTTCTGTTTGGCACCTCTCAGATTATAATCCTTAGGAGAATTCCTGTTCTAAGGAGATATGTGAAGGGACAGAGTAAATATTTTGATATTCTGGAGGAATGTTAGAAGATTTGAGGAACATAGAATAGGGAATAGATTTGCTCTGCTAGGTCCTAAATGGAAAAAACTTTAAAAAATATATATGTATTAATATATTATAGCAGCATAATACAACATAACATAATATAATATAAAATATAATTAACATAATATAATACCAATATTATATAGCATAATGTAATATAATAAAGGTAATACAATATGGTATAGTATAGCATAGCAAAATATGATATGATATGAGATTATATAATATAGCATAGCATAACATAACTAACAATATATAAAGGAAGTTATCAGCTTGGTACAAAATTTGAGTTGCTTTCAAATTGAATGTGTTATTTCAGGATTCCCATCACAATTGGTCTTCTGCTAAGGGTGGAAGGCACTGTCTAGTTTCCCTATAAGCCCTGGTTACAAAGATGGAAAATGTGCAAAAATCTGTTTTTAAGACAGCAAACAACACAAAGGCTGTGGAGCTATTAGTATGTAGAAAATAAGATGGGATAAAATAACTCAGAAACATAATGCTTTGCAAGTCTGAAAAAATTCTCAGGATGTATAACCAAATGCTTGCTTTTGTGATTTTTTGGCAAGAGGAGCCCCCTGAGTTTGGATAATTATCTGATTGGTCATGAGATGGATATGGTGCTAAGAATTCTACAATTATGTGTTATTCTGTGATTCCCAGTAAGACCAACTGATTTGAGTCTTTTACACATTTTTTTCTTGGCTGCAAACAAATAGTTGTTAAATTTGGAGATCAGAAGTTCCTTGAAACAGTAGCTATCTTAAACTGTTTAAAAGTGGTTTCATTTATTTCTTTTAGTTTTTCTTTTTTAAAATAATTAGTTAAGGTTACGAACAGTGGCTTCAGGAGCCCATATTGTTTCTTAAGATCACACAATTCTCAACCCATGAGATCTGACAGAAACAGAAAATAGGAAATGTAAATACATGTCTCTTGGACATATATCTTTGGACAGAACCCTAGACCTGCCAATGGGGGTCCCATAGAAATATTTTCCTAGGTTTGTGATACCTGTGAAGAATCCTTAAATGTCTGTTTCATGGAGATCTTGGTGTTCTCCTTCCCTTCCTTCAAAGTAAAGGTCATTTGGAGCCAAATTCTGCATATCTTTTATATCTTTGGTTTTCTCTGTCTCTGTCTCTGTCTCTGTCTCTGTCTCTGTCTCTGTCTCTGTCTCTCTCTCTCTCTCTCTCTCTGTCTGTATTTATATAGATAGTTTTAGTTGTTCAGTTTACATTGGTGTCTTACTCTTTATGATCCCATTTGGGGTTTACCTGGTACTGGCATGCTTTGTCGTCTTCTTCTCCAACTCATTTTATAGATGAGAAAACTGAGGCAAACAAGGTTAAATGACTTGCTCAGACTCATACAACTAGCAAGTGTCTGTGACTAAATTTGAAGTTATGAAGTTTAGTCTTTCTGACTCAGGTCTGCTGTTCTATTAATTGAACCACTTAGTTGCCCATATGTAAATATAAGTATCTACATATATGTATTGGAGATAAATGAAATATGGGTCAAAGGGGTTTAATGACTTCTCCATGATACAGAATTAGTAGGTATTAGAGTGATATTTAGTTCCTAAGTGGACTGAATTCTCTTCCTCTTTACTGCCTGTGTCTCAAGACTTCTATCTCCATTAGAATTTTTGCAGAATTTAAATAAGACCATCTAACTGCAATATTGTAAAAGTCAACCCTTATTGTTGTTATTAATGTCATTTGGTTTAGTACAACTTTGGCCTACAGTCAAAATGTCTAAAAGATTCTAAAATATTTATACACATAAAAAATTAAATGAAAATTAACAGTACAATTCTTCTTGTACCTTATTTCTCTCCATTTATTTTATAATCCAGCAACACTGGCCTATTTCCTGTTCTTCACATATGAAATTCTCTTTCCAAACCTCTTCACTGGCTGACCCCCACACCTATTTGCCTCAGTTTCCATACATAAAATGGGGTTAATAATATTTCTATCTCCCAAGGATTGTGAGGCTCAGAGGAGATCATATCACAGTATCTGGTATATAGTAAACACCATATAATTCCTAGCTATGATACAACACTCACTGTTCTCCATGGCTAGAACACCCCCTCCTCATCTCTGTTTTCTAGCTTTTTTGAAGTCCCAACTAAAATCCCTATTTTCTATAGGAAACCTTTCTCACTCTCTCTTAATTCTAGCATCTTCCCCTTTTAATTACTAACTATTTATATTATAAATGACTTGTTTGCCAAAACTTATTTGTTGAGGGCAGGGAATGTCCTTTGCCTCTTTTTCTACTGCAAGTACTTAATAAATCTTTATGAAGTGACTACTGGTCCCTAAAATGGGAGAAAAGTCAATAATAGATAGCTAGAAAAATTTACTAGTTTATTGTCATGATAGTTTTTATCTTATTTTTCTAGCCTTTTCCTTTTTATTGAATATTGAAAAAAGCCAGACTTTAGTATTATTATGTACTGGAGAGCTAGATAGTGCCAGTCTTGGAGTTAGGAAAATCTGAGTTCAAATTCAGCCTCAGAGACCTAAGCTGTATGCTCTGAGCAAGACACTTCCTCAATTTCCTCATCTATAAAATGAACTGGAGAAGAAGATGGCAAAGCATGCCAATATCTTTTCCAGGAAAATCCCAAATGAGGGCAAAAAAAGAGTTAGACATGAGTCATCAACAGCAACAAAGTGTGAAGCATTATGCTAGAAAACAATATAGTCCCTGCTCCCAAGGAGTATTTTATAATTTTAATGGGGGAGAAAATATAAGTTGGTTTTAGTTATCAGATGGAAAAATTCAACTGTCATTAGGGTGCATTGGCAAGACATAAAACAACACATATTTTTAAATGTCATTTCCCTTGAAGGAACCACATGTCTTTCTAGCAATAAATCATTTGACCAGACCAAACTCTTCAGGAGCAGTGGCTACTCAAGAGATAGGGGTTCTGGGGAAATTGCTAGGAAGCATCTCCACAAGGAGTGGTTTCCCCTGGATGATAGATTTTATGGTTTTATAAAAATCTCTCAAAAACTTCTTTGAAACTAGTGCTAGTGATGGCCTTGGAGTCCAAAGCCTAGGTTCTAGTAACCAGATGAACACTTTGTTACTATGGGCAAGGCAACTAGTCTATCAATTTTTTTTCTTCCTCATTTATAAAACGTGGCCCTAGATATTACACTGCTTACTTCCCAATATTTTTATAGGAAAAGTGTCTTGTAAGTCTTAAACACCAAGAAAATGTTGGAGTTGATCACTCATGAACAAGAAAGAAAACATTTACTGATAAATTCAAGTCATCTGGTCCAAATGAGTTACAATATTGGATACCAAAACAACAGGAAGATGGTGATTCTGATGATCCTGATATTTGAACTTCCATGACGAGAAAGGTGACAGGATGTGAGAATCAAACAGTGATTAGGATTTCAATCAGAAATCAACCAACAAGTATTTATTAAGTAATTTGTATATGCTAGGCTAAGTTTTAGGGCTACAAAAAAGAACAAAAACTAATCTCTCTCCTTTCAAGAAGCCCTTAGTTTAATTGGAAAACAGCAGGTGATACAAAATTAGGAGGGATAACTCATATACTTGTCAAAGTCAGGATTCAAGATCTTGATTGGTGAAAACACTGGGCAAACCGAAGAAGACACAATTATGGTCAGACAAGCTATAGACTAGTTAAATTGGGGATAGTCTGAGAGAGAAGACACTATCAACGAGAGTCCTAGCATTGGCTTCTTTCAGAAAGTACTCTTTTTGACTGAGACTTGAAGGAAACTAGGTAAACTAGGAATAGAGATAGGGTGGAAAAGAGATCCAGGCCTGGGACGGAGTTAGGTAAATTGATTGGAGTTAGGAGATGCTGTGAGACATCTGGTGGGACAAATAGCGAGAGATGAGTGTCATAGGCTCACATTGCAGAGGAGAAGGACTAAATATCTCAATTTTCAAAAGATGGAAGGGAAGTTATCAGCAAATTATAAGCTATTAAGCTGACTCCGAATTCTTAGAAAAGTCTAAATATATTATTAATAGTAACAGTAATACTTGAAAGGACTTTATATGTGCTTTTATTTGCAAAGAACATTGCCAACATTTCTTCATTTTATCCTCAAAATGACTGTGGGGTTAGTGTTGATTTTATTTTAATTATAAATGAGAAAACTGAGTGAGAAAGATATTAAATGACTTGCCCAGGGTCATGCAGTTAATAATTATCTGAGGTTGTATTTGAATTCAGATCTTACTGATTACAGATTCAAACTGCATTAATAATAAGTCATGCCAGACTAAGATCATTTTTATTTTTTTTCACAGGGCTAGTGAACTGACATATCAGTGGAGTATTATAAATGTAGCTTATTTATATTTTTAGCAAAGTTTTTGATAGAAAATCCTTTATAATTTTTGTGGAAAAGATAAAAAGAGTTTAACTAACTTGGTTAAAGTCTTATTAAGCATCAGAGGAGATTGAAACACAGATCCATAGTCAGTGCTCTTTTTTCAATTTGTAACTGGTTGAATGAATAGATTCAAAGAGTAGTCATCAGTGCTTTGATATAGCCATATCTCTTATGAAGACCTAAGAAGAGGTCTTCTGTGGAGTCCTTCAGAGATCTGAACTTGACTCCATGTCATCTGACATTTTGTTTCTGTAGGTTTTTGCAAGGCAAATGGGGTTAAGTGGCTTGCCCAAGGCCATACAGCTAGGTAATTATTAAGTGTCTGAGACCAGATTTGAACCCAGGTACTCCTGACTCCAGGGCTGGTGCTTTATCCACTATGCCACCTAGTCGGCCCTATCCGACATTTTTTTTTATCAGAACTTGGGAAAAAAAAACATAGACATGCAATCCAATTTGCAGATGACACAAAATTTGGAGGGATAACTATTATATACTCATTTTTATAGTCAGGATTCAAAAAGATCTTGATTATTAAACATTGAGCAAACTGAATAAAATGACATTCTAGTAGAGATAAATAGAAAATCATTGACTGTTTCAAGAAATTGACTTTAACAAGGTCAAGGTGGAGGGGATACAGATGACAGCTTGGGGGGGGGGAAGGATCTATTGGTTTTAGTAGATAGCAAATTCAATATTAGTCAGTGGTGGAAATCATGACCAAGAAGGGTCCTGTGATCTTGATCTGCTTTGAGAGGAACATATCCAGGAATAAGGAGGGCAGAGTTCTATTGTCCATTTCTCAGTATACTATATTCTCAATATATGGATACTATATCTGCTATATTCTATTCAGTCCTGGGAATCATATTTTACAAATGGCACTGATAAACTGGAGAGTATCTAGATAAAGCCAATAAAAATAATGATGAATGGAGTCCATGGCAATCAAAAGAATTGGGAATTGGGGATGCTTATCATGAAGAAGAAAAGATCTACAAAAGAGATGATCAATGTGTTGAAATTCAAGTTATCATATGGAAGAAGGATTAGGTTTATTCTATTTGGTCTCAGAAGGTAGAATTAGGAGTAACAGGTAAGAATTGCAAAGAAATAAGTTTAGAGTTCATAAGGAAAAACTTTCTAACAGAGCATCCCCAAAGTAAAATGAATTAGGTCAGGAAATTGTGGTTTCCCATCCTAAGAGGCCATTAAACAAAAGAGATAATGACTTCTTTTGTTTTTGTGATATAGTTAGATTTTCTTTTGGATTTGGGTTGGACTAATTGTCATCTGTAACATTACTTGGAGAAGAAAATGGCAAACCACACCAGTATGAACTTCAAAAGGGGTCATAGAGTGATGGACATGATTGAACAACAATTGTTGAGGAACTGGGTAGCTCAATAGACAGAACACTGGGCTTTGAATCAAGAAAACTCATTTTCATGAGTACAAATCCTGCCTCAGATACTTAATAGCTGTGTGACCCTGGGCAAATCACTTTAACACTGTTTGCCTCAGTTCCTCATCTGTAAAATAAACTGGAGAAGGAAATGGCAGTATCTTTGTCAAGAAAACATGAAAAAATGGGGTTGTAGGAAGTTGTATACAACTGAAACAAATTAACAATCGATTTAAGAGATTTCTTGACACTGAATTTCTGGGATCATATTATATGAATATGGTAGTAGCAACAGAAGCAGCAGCAATAGTAAAAATAATTCAGTTTAATATTCAAGCAGAGATCTTTTCCTTTATTTTTACAAGGATAATTATTTTAAAAACCAGAATTATAACACACACACACACACACACACACACACACACACACACACACATATATATTGTATCAAGGTTTACGTTTACTAAGTGGAATTTTATATATTTATATATATATATATACACATATATCCATAGCTCTTTGATGGAATATTTAATATTTACCATAATAAATATCCTTTATTTGCCCTACAAAAAGAGTCAATTTTTGTATTTACCTAACAGATTTTACTTTGATAAAAGGCCTTGACACATAAAATTGCATTTGGATGTCCCAAGTATGTCTGAATTTCATGCTGGTATTTCAAATTGGAGGAAATCAGTTAGCACTTTCATTAGAAACACCTCTGTCCAAGTAAAGTCTTTTTAAACAAATACCATTTAACCTTTAGAACTCAAGTACAAATAGAAAGAGGATTCCTGTATTTGCTAATTGTTCTTCCCTGCTGTGGTTACTAGCAGGCTTTCAGTCTTTACAGAGTATGGAGAATGCACACAAAGAGAATAATTTAAACAATACCTAGAAATATCAGATTAAAAACAGCCAGGTCATTTTTCTATCACTAGGTATTTGTAGTGCCTCTTATTTTATCTTTTGTCATACTTTTTAAGCCCTTAAAATAATAATTGGAAGATATAATCACTAGAGGAAGTATTTCTATAAAAGAAGTAGGTGATAGCAGAAGTGAAATTTTTCCATCTTAATGCAAATTTTTCATTTATAATTACAGAATTGGGTTTTTAAAAATAATAAAGGGTTTTCCTAATAAAAATCCATTAGATGACTGTGTTTGATACAGAGGATTTGACTTAAATCTACATATATAAATAGAGCATAATACATCTTAACTGGAATTTTTAGAAGTGCCTTATCATAGATTCAGGGAATTTGATTCTGTTTAGACAGCACTGTGAATTATAATTTATACTTATTAAGACATAAGAGACTATTTCTCTTTGTAACAATGGCTTTTCTTCAAGCCCACCACATTTTGTAAAAGCTTTCTTTGGGGCCATTTGTAAGACACAAATTTATTGAAAATACTTTCATGGGGAAATCTGACTTTCAGTTTTTGCATTAGATTTCAATTTTGCTTACTTTAAAATTTTTATCTCAAGAGAAATTTTATTGTAATTGACTAATAATAGATCTTGTGTTTCCAAATCTTGGAACCCTTTTCTCTTGCTTTAGTTTAATTTGGATGTATTTTAGTAAATTCATTGATCAAATTAGTTTTTTTTTTAATTTGAGTAAAGTACTGAATTTGTAGATAGAGAAGCTGGGTTTAAATTGACCTCTTCTATGTTTTGCCTGGATGATCCTGGATGAGTCAACTTGCTGATTTGGACTTTAGTTCCCTCAACAGTAAATTGAAAAAATCTCAATCTAAGGACTTATTATGGAAAGGAATGCAAACCTTTCTTTTCTCTGTCTTTGTGAATCCTTAGTTTTCTTCGGACTCCTGATACCATCTTCCATGGAAAGATTTTTTGATTCTCTTAGTTGCAAGTATTTTTTTCTCTCTCCCCAAATTACCTCATATTTACCTAGCTATTGATATGTTGTAACCCATTGTAATATAAGTAATATAAGTTCCTTGAAGGCAGGATTACTTATTTATTTATTTATTTTTGCAAGGCAATGGGGTTAATCCCAAGGCCACACAGCTAGGTAATTATGAAGTGTCTGAGGTTGGATTTGAACTCAGGTACTCCTGACTCCAGGGCCAGTGCTCTATCCACTGCACCACCTAGCTGCCCTAATTTTTTTATTTTTAATCATTTTTTTAAATTGTTGTAAATTAGGATTCAGGATGGTGCTAAACCAACATTCTCATTTAATAAAGGCTTTCCTATTCTCAGCAATACAATGATCCAAGACAATCCCAATAATTTAGCATACTATCTGCCTCCAGAGAAAGAACTGTTATTGATTGAATAGAGACTGAAGCATGTCATTTTTCATTTTCTTTCATTTTTTCTTTCATTTGAGTTTTCTTGTACAAAATGACTAATGTGGAAATATATCACAGAATTACACATGTATAATCTATATTTGATTGCTTGTCATCTTTTTTTTTTTAAGGTTTTTGCAAGGCAAGCAGAGTTAAGTGGCTTGCCCAAGGCCACACAGCTAGGTAATTATTAAGTGTCTGAGGCCGGATTTGAACCCAGGTACTCCTGACTCCAGGGCTGGTGCTTTATCCACTGCCGCCTAGCTGCCCCAATTGCCTGTCATCTTAAGGAGGGAGATAGAAGGGAGAAAGGCATGGATAGAATTTGGAATTGAAAACTTCAAATAAAAATGTTAAATTTTTTAAAAAAAAGCTTTCTGTTAACTTGAATGTTAACAAAATCTGAATAACATGCTAAGGTTCAGTTATCTACCCTTTAAAGTAACCTTAATGCTTCTGTGTGTGGGCATATGTGTGTGTGTGTGTGTGTGTGTGTGTGTGTGTGTGTGTAGAGTGGCCATACACATTAGAGCACCTCACACTTTTCATGCAGTGCATGGAGACAACCACTTACTCCAACTTGTCCTCATTTTGGCTCATAAAGGAGGACCACAACCACCTTGTAATCCTGATATTTTCATACTGTTCTAGAGGTACCAGTCTTTTGAAAGGCTATACTTTCTCTACATACTTTAGCTCCTGAGCCCCTATTGATGTATTTCCATTTGCACAAACCAGGTGCTTCCAATGATGACATTTTTAGATCTAAATATAAAAATTTACTTAACAAAAGACAAGAGAAATAATAAAATTAAAGGTATACATACATTAAAGCAAATGAAAGGTTTATGTGTATTTATACATACATACACACTCACATATATATGTATATGACACAATAAACATATAACCCTGAGTCACTGTCTTCCATCCATTTACCCATTACCTCTAGGGAGAGTTGGGATACAGTAGCAATCTGCTTAGGAGAAATCTGAGTGAGGAAAACCCTTGTGCTCGGAACAAGTCACTCTGAACTATAAACCTTGGTGCTATCTTCCTGGCTTGGAAACTTTCCATAAAACTTCCTTGTTGAACATAATGTCTGTGTAGAACAAATGCTTCCCCCGCTAAACTGGATTGATTTGCATTGTGCTTGACTAACTAGTTGATCCCTTGGGTGGATTTGCTGATTCTTTACTTCCAAGCTGTTCTGTGCTCAGTTGGAATTACTCAACAATAACTGGAGTATCCACTACTTCCACTTTTAAACCTAGTAAACGCAATTCTAAAGTCCTCATACGCCGTGCCCCCCTCCCTTCCCCCCTCAACTGTTTTACTTTTCTGGGGTCAGACATTAGGTCTTCTGGGGAGTGATTTCATGTTAGTTTATGGTTTGCAACCAAATTATCATCTCATGTCTATAATTACATAAATTATATTTATATCATGATCATAGAATAGTTCTGGAATCCACATCATTCTAGCCCATTCATTCAAAATGAAAACCTGTTTCAGAATTCTCAGTAAATGTTTCTGTTAGAATTTTGAGAAGACATAGGACAGACAAGAGAAATATTTAAGCAGATTCAACTCTGCAATAAACTTCTCTATATGAAAAGGTAGGAACTTAAAGGTTCAGTACCTTACATAAGAAATGTGAAAGTAGGGGCAGCTAGCTGGTGCAGTGGATAGAGCACTGGCCCTGGAGTCAGGAAGACCTGAGGCCAAATCCAGCCCCAGACACTTAATACTTACTTAGTTGTGTGACCTTGGGCAAGTCATTTAACTTCATTGCCTTAAATAAATAAAATTTATAAAAAATTATCAAGAAATGTGTAGCAATTCAATGGCTATAAAGAAAATTAATGAAAGATCAAGAGTGTGTGGAAGAGCTGCTCTAATGTCTCCGTCATTAATACTTTAACAATGTTGGTACTGGATCTAAGATTTCAGCCAACAGAAACAAAATACTACAGTCTCACCTAATTCCAATTCCAGAATCACCTCTAATTTTCTCTAATACTGATGGATTCTGAAATCCTATGAACATTTCTTTATTTTTGCAAGGCAATGGGGTTAAATGACTTGCCCAAGGTCACACAGTTAGGTAATTATTATATGAGATTGGATTTGAACTCAGGTCCCCCTGACTCCAGGGTTAGTGCTTTGTTCACTGCACCACTTGGCTACTTCAATCCTATGAACTTTTAAAAATCAAACCTAGTAGGGGCGGCTAGGTGGCGTAGTGGATAAAGCCCTGGAGTCAGGAGTACTTGGGTTCAAATCTGGTCTCAGAAACTTAATAATTACCTAGCTGTGTGGCCTTGGGCAAGCCACTTAACCGCATTTGCCTTTCAAAAAAAACCTAAAAACAATCAAACCTAGTTGTGGAAGGAGGGAGGATTTCTCCAATAATGGCTTCTGTTAGTCATTTCAGTTGAATGCTGAGGATTCAAGGCTACTGAATTATGCCTGTTATGTTATTAGTGTTATTAATATATTTGAACAGCCAGTATTCCAGGTTTGTCCCAACCAGTCCACAATAGCCAAGGATCCATTATTTTACCATAAAGCCCCCTCTCAAAGATGTATGTTAGCTGTATGTTTGAGGATTACTATCTTTGAACTTATTTTTCAGAAAACTCCAAATTTTAGAGTATGAATGAAAGTCATTGATTATTAGAACTCTAACCATGATGTAATATATAATTCACAGCTAAGAGGCAACTTGGCATTGGGATTACAGTGCTGGTTTTAGAATCAGGAAGATCTAGTGTCAGATCCTGCCTTTGGCACTAATTAGTTGTGTGACCCTGGAAAAGCCACTTAAATTCTCTAGACCTTATCTAACAAGTAGTGTACTGGATGTATTTTCCTCATTGGTGGAGGGAGTTTTCATAGAATTTCTCCATATTGGCAAAATCATAGCTATCACACATCTATGTTTTGTATATGCTTATAAAAGTCCATGCTTTTTGCTTTTTCATCAGTAGAATATAAGCTGCCAGAGGGCAAGAACCGTTTCATTTTTATCTTAGTATCCCCAGTGTCTACATAGTGAATGGCACCTGGTTGGTATTGATTGAATGATCTTTAGCAATCTTGTATACACTGTTAAATATTGGGAGGTGGGGCTCTTCAGTGAGCAAGGAGTAATTTAAACAGTGTTATTTGGCCAACAGTAATAGTCTTTATCATACAACTTTTTCTTATGTATTTATACTTATTATAGGGTGGAACCTTTCATATTTTTTTAATCCTTAGAAAAAATGAGATATTTGACTATGGAAAATATTGCTTCTGGAATCCCAAACTTGTAAGAATAAAGAAATAGATCATCATCTTTGAGAATCAGAAGAATTAGAAGAATTTCAGGAGTGGCTAGTTAGTCGAATTCCTATGAATGAGGAATCTTTACTGCAACCTATTCATAACCTTGTCTGCTTGAGGATCTCAGGAAATCTGTGTCACAATAGACAGCCCAGAAAATAGCAAGATAATAAATACATTCAGAGAATGGTACTGGAAGTATGAACCTACTGAGAATAGCAGGTCAAAACCAATCATTTTCTAAATTAAAAAGATGCCTTTTCAGTTTTTTCATTCTAAAACTTTGAAAAATTTTCATTTTTTCATTAAAAACCCCCAACACATGGATAACCTTAATTAACAAGAAAACAAATGGAAAGCTGCAAAGCTTTTTTGGAAATGCCTTAGCATCTTCTGAGTAAGCCTGTGTTTATAGTTCAAAGATAGATGTGGGATTGATTTTGCCATGCAAATCTGAGGGTGTGTGTAGAGCAAAGAAGGATTTTGTTAAGGTTAGCTAGGAAACCATGTGGAAAATCTATGTGTTCTGCAACACTGACAACTGTATTAACCTCTGTTTTAGCCCAAGCAAGTTTGAAACAAAACTTTTGTTAAATTGCTATATCTTTGTTTTCTCAGCCAGAGTGAATGCATGTGTGTGTGGCAGTGGTCAATGCAGCAGTTCAAAGCTAAGTGATGCTTACACCAGACTCCAGTATGCTTCAACAATTTTTCACTCAGACGGACAGCATATAATTTTCAGCTATCCCAGGGCAATAGTAACTTGCACACCCTCATTTTTTATGATTTGTTCAAAGTCTTTCTGATGAATATGCACATTATATATGGTCGAGCTATAGCTGCCCATTTGCCATCTGACACTTCTTTCTCCTTTTAGTTGGGTTGCTTGGAGGTGCTTACCAGGGAAGAGGTGGCCATGTGGGACCAACCACATCGGAGAATGGAAACACAAGCAGTTTAATGGATGTCAAACAAGGGAAAGAATATATGTAGGAAGAGAGTGTTATACTCTTCCCCTGAGTAAAAGATAACACAAATTGAATGGGCATGAGCCAACTATTTCTTCATGAATAGGTCTCTTAGTTATTAGTGCTATGAGTCAGGGACTCTAAACAAAGTTTTCCATACATGCAAAAGGTTATTTCTAAAAGAGTCTGAATTTCTAAAGCTAATGAGTAATGGAGCATGGACTTGAGAACATAATGGGTACTGGAAAGGACCACTGATTTATTTGATTCCAATTTATTTTTATCTTTTGAAAACTACAGAATTCTAAGTGCATGGACAATCACGAATGTGAAATGGAACATAGAGAGGAGGTACTTCAGTATTCTTTTTTATGATTAATTATAATTCATTTGAAATACTTCTCATGTTTACCTGTTCCTATCCCATGAAATACTTAAGCTGAAAAATCAGTTCATAACTTTTCAGTGATGGAGTGTGTTTGACTTTGATTCAAAAGAGGAATTTAAAAAATGTGTGTTCTGCCATCTTATTTACCCCTTTCCTTGAATAGTGGTTGGCCATCCACCTCATACTTTTGGATGGCATGAGTGATCAGTTTTGTCCAATTTAGACTCACACAAAATTTTAAAGTTGTAAAATTTATCATTGTCATCTCCCCATTGCTATTTCTTTACTCTTTTTTTGGTAGCACTTCTTACTGTGACATCCCTCACAACACCACCACCACTGTCCATTCATTTAGGTGCTTATTCTATGTCCCATTCTTTTTCTTAGTTATCAGTCCCAGTAAGATGTCCTAATGTATAACCTCATCTAGGAGTATTTGCATTCTTAAGGGATTCAAAGTGATGAAAAAGTCACAAAAAAACCAAAGGAATTACATAAGGGTAGAATGAAAGCATGATGCTTTAGAGTCTGAAGTGCTTACTTTACCTATTCCTAATGCTGGTCTCAGATGTGACTATTTAAAAATAAATGTGCTCTAGTTTTCAGGGGGTCTCTATTCCTGACCTCCATCTATTATAGAATCCATTTCTTCTTTTTATACTTCCATTCATAAAGAATAGAAACTTCCTTGGCTATACTTGAAGGCTATTAGGTCACCCTGCTGGGCTTCTATTTTTATTCAATGCTAAATAAGCCCTGTTCTTATGCCATTTCCTCAGAAGTCCTATTTTCTAGTCCTAAAATCAGTTTTCATTGCTTTCCTTGGAACTGCCTTCAAGTGGTCCTTCTCAAGCCCCAATACTTAGATGGAATACCATGGCACTGTATCTTTATTGAAATTTGCTTTGAGTCACTCAGGAAGTCTAGAGAACATGTTGAATGCAAATCAACAGTGGGATGTGGTAGTCAAAAAGGTTAATATGATTACCATAGTCAGCCAATTACAAAGCCTTTAGAAAGTTTGCCTCTAGAAAGAATAAAATATTATTTCATATGTTTAATTTTTAAAGTTATGAACAGCTTGTTACTAGTGTATTGTCCCTAGCCTTTTTTGACATCAATCCATTTTCTGCACTCAATGACCAGGTCAGAATGGTGTTCTCTACATTCTTGACTCACAAATCATCTCCCATCTTCTTGCCTTTGCACTGACTGTTCCTCATGCGTAGAATCATCTTAGACTACCTTATACAGACGTAGAGAGTCTTGAAAGAAAGAGGTAATTATTCTTCTGTACTCTACCCTTGTGAAAATACACCAGGAGTACTGGATACCATACTTTAGGAAAGACATTGAGAAGTTTCAGGATGTTGAGAGGAAAGTAGCCAGTTTCTTAAGAGAACCCCAAATGATTGAACATAAGGAATTGTGAATACTTAACCTGGGAAAGTAAAGACAGAAAGCTACAACTACAAACAATAGATGTGTGTGGCAAGATGGGATGGTGAGAAGGCTTATGGATAGGTTTATTTTTATTATAAGGGGAAAATTATCATATTTAGAAATATTAAAAATTGGACATGAGTTAGAGAGCACCTCCTCACAAAAGTTTTTCAAGTAGAGTCTAGATGACTGTTTAACTAGGATGTAGGGAACATGTCTTGTATTAGCTTTATTAATTGACCTCCAAGGTCCTTCAAAATATGAAGATTTATAACAAGTAATAATATGACCAAAGGAAGAATTTTTAATATTTCTCTAATTCTTTTAGCTGGTACATGCCTTCCCCCAGTTTTAGCATACACCCTCCTTCTTTGTAATAGCCAGGATGCCATGATTGAAATATTTACCAAATTAACCCTCTTTATTTATTAATTGCTTATATATCAAAAAGCAATTTTGGTATTATGTTTTAAATTCTTATATGACACTTGGTCCTCTTTGATCCTTACATTTTTTTCAATTATACTTGGCCATAACCAAACATTTTGCATCTAAAATCCATATTTTTGAGCCTATTCTCAAAAAGTACTATCCTGGATAAAGTACCTTAGAAACAGATTGCAATTCCTTCGTGTTACTCCTGCATTTTCCCTACTCTCTCAATTTCCTTTAAACTTTAATCTGATCTTCCAATGGATAAGCCACACCTCCCGACACGATGTCATCCTTAAACTTAATAAGCAGACTCTCAGTTCCATCATTCAAATCCTTGATGACATTTTAAACAGTCCTGGGCCCCAGTACCTACTGCTGTGGCACACAACTAGTTAGTCCCCCTAGGTTAACATAGTTATGCATAAATAATAAATAAGGTTTCTCTATTGCTCAACCACAGTTTCCACAGACTTGGAAATGAAGCATTGAATTCCCAAACCATTTGCTGAACTTGGATGTCTTCATGTAACTTGAGTAACGGCCAATTAGACTGAAAGCTGATGAATGTCTTTTGGTACTGCTGTAATGAGATACTAGAGTGGGGGGGAAGAAGTGAATTCACGAAAGGTGACAGACTTCTATACAGGATAGGCACAGTGTAGTTATTCTTCCCCAAATCATGCCTCTGGAACATACTCAACTCTGTTTTCTAAAGATTGCCTTTATATCTGTGGCAGATTCTCAGACTTTGTCTTTTATCGATCAGGGCAAAATTGACTTTGCTTTGGTGTGCTATAAACAGCACCCAAATTATAGTCCGTTATCTGGGTTCAAACCCTAGTTCTATCACTGATTACTTACACTGATTACTGATTTGTACAAGTCACTTAATAGCTTTAGGTCTCACTTTGCCTATTAGTGAAATGCAGGGGATAGAGTAGATGGTCTCTTTCAGCTCTAAATCTAAGATTTTAAGATGATTCTGTTTAGAACCAAAGGGATCACCTAGGAACAATGAGTAGGAAAGTTCAGACAGGCAGATTCAAATTTCATGTGAGGAAAAACAATATAACAATTTAAGGACTTGTGAAGTAGAATGAATTGGCTTGGTTGGTACTGAGCTATTCGTTACTTTGAGTCTTCAACTGGAAGATGGATAATCGCTCATGCTGTATAGGAGCTTCTTGTTCTTAAGTATGGGTTAGATGGGATGACCTCTGAGACTTTGTGAAACAACAGAACATTTGCGGAAGGCATGGCTTTTATGAAGCACCATTGAAGAGACTACTAGATGACTTAATAGACCTGGTTAGACATGAGAATAGCTAAGCTTGGTATGAGTGAAAGTACAGAAGTACAGAATGGTACCTCTTACCTAGCTAGATAAGTGTGGACTATAAAGATGAAGGAAGCAAGAGAAGAAGAGATAATTTGGATGCATATGTTAGCAATGGGAAAAAGGGAGTATCAAATGAGCAGATGTACTATTGACATAGTCTTTAAGATTAATTATCTCCATTCTCTTATTGGAATATTGGGGTGGTAATGTTACTGTGTCAGTTTTTTTCTCCTCAGTCCTAGGATTTGGCTTAATAGTATCTATAATTTATCAATGCCATAGCATAGACCCAGTAGTCTAACCAGGAGAGTTTCTTACTGTTCTCTACATATTCTATTTTCATTATTCTATTGCTTAGCTCATTGTTTTCCCATTATAAGAATGACCTTTCCTCTCTAATTTACTAGCTGAAACTCTTTTCTTCTTACAAGGTCATTTTAATCCCAACTTCCACCAGGATTCTAGCTTAATTGTGCGCTTGACTTAATTTTTAAAATTTTTTATCTATTAATTAAAAATTTAATTGCCATATTTTTATATTACCTTTTTTCTTTTACTTTGCTTCCCAAAGATGTCATCCCTTATGATAAGGAAAAAAAGAACAGTACAGCAAAAAGTAGCCCACATAGCAGTGAAGTCTGACATTAATTTCCATTTTTCTCCATTGAGTCCATAACCTCTTACAAAGAAGAGAGAGTGGTGCATCCAATTTTGTCTTCTCTGAAGCCAAGTGAGGTCATCATCATTTTATGGCATTTAGTTTTCATTTCATTATTGCTATTCTTTCCATTGAAATTGATTTTTTTAAAAAAAATTAGGTTTTTTTGCAAGGCAGTTTGGTTAAGTGACTTACCCAAGGCCACAAAGTTAGGAAATTATTAAATGTCTGAGGCCAGATTTGAACTCAGGTATTCCTGACTCCAGGGCCGGTGCTCTATCCACCTAGCTGCCCCCTTTCCATTAACATTGAAATCATTGCACATATTATTTTCCTTGTTGTCTTTATAATCCTTTCCACCATTTCCTCTATCTGGAAAAAGAAACACGATGGAACATCATAGCTGAGGAAGACCAATAGGTTGGTATGACTGTGCGGAAAATGACTGAAGTTGCCCCTGGAGTTTGGATCTTCCTTCAGTCCATGGATCTGCCTGCCCTGAGTTCTTATTAGACTTGGAAAACCTTCTGTGAGATTCCTGCTCTCCCCTCTCCTCCATCATCCATTGGTGAACTCTTCTTGGAGTTTCCACTTTAGGAAGGATTTAGCTTTGTATTCATTTTCCTGCAAGTCTGGTTCCTGGCTTTAGGACTTTACAGCCATGCTGTGTCCTCCCAGTGGTTGAGTGATCAAGGCCATTTCTAAAAGACTGGGATGGAAAACGCCATGCACATCCAGAGAAAAAACCATGGAGTCTGAATGCAAACCAAAGCATATTGTCCATTTTTTAAAACTTGTCTTCTGTTTTTTTTTCCTTTCACGTGGTTTGTCTTTTTTTTGGTTCTGATTCTTCTTTCACAACATGACTAAAAAGGAAATATGTTAACTATTATTGTAATATGTATAAACTATATCAGATTACTTACTGTCATGGGGACGAGGGAGAAGAAAGAAGGAGGTAGAAAAATGTAGAATTCAATATCTCACAAAAAGATGAATGTTGAAAACTATCTTTGCATGTAATTGGAAAAAAATAGCATTCCCAAAAAACCCCTCACCAATAACAGCCTAACCATGCTACATGTTTCATGCATTACTTCCCAACTGTTCAATTCCCTTTCACATGTTATAATCCACCATTAAAATGTAAGCTCTTTGAGGGCAGGGACTATTTTTTTTACTTGGATTTTTATCTTTAAGGCTTTGTCTGGATAAGTGCTTATTTCCCTCCAACCTTATTTCTTGGAGTAATGAAAATACTGATAGATAGAGAGAAGGATAGATAGATAGATAGATAGATAGATAGATAGATAGATAGATAGGTAAATAGGTAGATAGGTAGCCAAGTAGGTAGGTAGAAGATATAGTTCTCTATAAACATATATAGATATGGAGGCATCTCTATCTAGGTATATGTAAATATATATAAATTGATAGACAGACATGTATTGGGGCTAATACAAAATATATATACTCATATAACATTTTCTGTAGTTATATTCTGGGATGACTCACAGAATGTAGGGTTGGAAGGGCCTCAATGGCCATCTAGTTCAACAGTACCCAATAGGAATCCTCAGCATAATACCCAGCAACTGCACATTCACCATCCACTCGAAGGCCTCCAAGTTAGGGAACTGATCACTGCTGTGGGAGGACCATGTCACAACTTTATTCTACTGCTTTTTAGTCCAAACAGAACCAGTCAAATCCCTGATACACATTGCAGACCTTCCACCATGGTGGATTGTTGTTCTTATTCTTAGAGGTGTGTGAAATCTATTCCTAGTGGTCAATGCCGAAACTAAGGTGTAAGGAATACTTAAGATATAAGGCACAAAGACATTTAATTTGAAACTTTGAAGAAAAACTGGTTAGATGCACAAATTACTATGTTTCATAAACATAGACATTCTAAGCCCACCTTCCAGAAAGAAACTTATTCTCTTCTTCCCTGAGGGATCAAATAATTGTTAATGGGATCTGAAACCTGAGTTTGCTGTTAAAGTATGTGACACCAGCCTTGTAAAACTTATCCACTCTTCCACAAGTCCCTCAAGGAAAAAAACTGAAAAATAAAACACAAATCAACATAAAACTCTTAAGTGATGTTTCAAGGAAGCAGACAGGTTAACAAGAATTCCCAAATAGCTGGAAGGGTTCTAAGGGAAGGGTACTAGGATATGGCCATATTTGATGCATTGATGGAGAACTTCTAAAGCCTTGACATTTACTTGGAAACCATTTTTGCTCCATGTGTGGGGTTTTGCCGGTTGGCTTTGCCTTTGATTATAAATGACCTATGTTATGTTCTTCAAGTGTCAGAGAGTGCTCTAGGTATGCTCTAGAAGGAAACATTGTTATTCAACTTCAGTGAGGGTTGTTCCAAGGAGCTTGTTTATTATTCATTAATTTGACTAGGGAGATTTACTCTGGTTAAATATTTTGCCATCTTATTAAATTTGGATTACCCAGGAATAAGCTTTTTGGCCCTACTTCTTTGTTCAAGTTTTTCCTTAAAATCAGGGTGATTCAGGCAAAATTATAATTCCTGTGGTGTTGTGGAAAGACCACTGGATTTGCAGTCAAGGGACTTGGCTCCAGTTGTCAAGCTGTGTAACCTTGACTAAACATACTACTCTGAACTTCAAATCCTAAATCTGGAAAATGGGGTCAGTAATTATTGTGCTACATATCTCAAAGGGTTGTAGGGAGGAAAGTGACTTTCCAATCTGAAAATGTTTTTGAAATGAATGCTGTTGCAGTCACATTTGTGGTCAACTCTTTCTCTAGACCCCCTTTGTTGGAGGGGCAGCATCTGCTTTCCTTGGCTGCAGAAGGAAACATTTCTGCTCTTTGGAGGCAAGTAACTGGACAGACCCTCATAGTAATCAATAGAAAGGCATAAAAACAAAGTAAATAAAGACCAGTCTGGGAGTCAAGAAGGCACTTAGTAACTAGACTGCTTTATGTTTCATTCCTCATCTGTAAAATGGGGTTAATAATGACATTTCCTTCAGTCATTGTGAGGACAAAATATGAATGCATATTGAAGTCATCAGGAGATTATTAGACTTTTTTGGATAGAAGCATTCTCCCTTGCAAATGTGGGATATATTTTTCCCCTTTCTTTTCTCCAGATATCAAAGAGAAAAGAAAATGCTAGATGTCCTTTAAAAGAAGCTTTATTATAGTAAGCTCTATGTCCTTCCAGGAGGGACCAGAAAACATATACAGTTTCATAGCAGGTGCTCTGGCCCACTAACTCAGCACCCTGATCACCTCTATTCCGTAAGGCAGTTATTATTATTGTTATAGGAAGTGGTCTTTGAAATAAAATATATTTCTCTCCTCCAGCTTTCCTTTAATCAGAGAGCCCATTTAGAATTCCCTGGCCACATTTGTAATGTGCTTTTAAAGCAGATTAGAATTGACATCAATTAGTCACATGTCTGAGTTTTTGATGGAGACTAACAATGAGCCCCTGTGTAGCCCCGTCCCAAATTCATTTCTCTTTGGCCTAAGGTTGTCTATCCTTGATATCAGTTTAATATAATATTGTTGACTTAACAATGATATATTTCAAGCTGAAGGCAGAAATGCATTTTGCATTAATAAATTGTTTTGAGATGGGTTTAAAGAGTATTTCATTATAGAAGAAGGGCAGCTATAAAGCGTGTTTGGTGGTCTTTCCATCATTGCTACCTGTGGCCTATTTGTGGAGATGGCATTTATCAGTGTGGCAGGAAATATTGAGCAAGTGATAGACAGCTATTAGCTCTCCCCCAGTCTAAGTCCTGCTCCATTTACGCCATGGGAAAACGCACTTGGTATTTTCTTTCTGGAAACTGGTCGGCTGTTCATAATTTGATGGAAAATTGATTAATCACACATTTAACTCAATGCAAGATCTTCTGCACTGTAATAAATTATGGCCATTAATCAATAAGTACAAAGTAATTCCAGGAGTCTGGAGACATGCTGGTTTCTAATAGAAAAACTTGTGCTCAGGCCTTCCTACCAGTGACCACTTCATCTGAGGTATTTTGCACCTGCCTCAATCCAATTAGATGACATAATTAATGAACCTCAATGCACTTGATAATTTGTTATACAAAAGAAAGAATGTTTTGGCACATCCATTAAATCCTGATGTATAACACTTTACAGATGGGAAAGAATGGCAAGCCAAATCTTTGAGGGGCTTATGCTGGGAATGTTCAGAGTTCAAATGTAAGTATGGAAAGCCTCAAGATTTGTCCTTCATTTTGGACCAAAAATATAACCTCGCTTCTTTTCAAAAAAAGCCTGGAAGTCCTTCAGTTTTTGGAAAAGCAAAATCCACCTTTTGTCAGAAACCTTGGTCTCCTCTTGTTTCTTTTATGACAAATTAAATGAAAGAAAGGATTGGAAGAAGGATTCAAGTGGTATTATTTCCTGGACACAAACAATGTTTCCCCGGGGAAGTATCAGTTACAATTTTACATAGCCCAGTTTTCTGCACCTGTTTTAAGCCACCAACAATAATAGGCTCTCCATAGATTTTAGGAGGGAAGACCCTACAAAGATAAAAGGGAAATCGGTTGGCCACTAATTCTATCTCTAGGAGACACAGGAGTAGATTTTGTCGAGAGACTTTGAAAAAACAATTAGCTGAGGATTATGAACCTAAAAGGTTCTCTGCTCGGCTGTACCTGCAAAAGACTTTGCCCATTTAATGCTTCCTAAGCTGTCACTGGGCTTGAACTCCAGTCCTCGTGATTAATGAAAAGCTGCAGGGCACAGCTAGAAGCTCAAGTCTCAATTATGAAAAAGCCGTAACTAGTTTAATGTGCTGATGCTTTGATACTTAAAGTGACAGCTGTGAAAAATGGCAATATTTCCAATCATGCTTTAATAATTTATCATTCATTTATTGGCATGCCCAATGTACTTTACTCCCACTGTTCTTTTTCTCTTTCTAGCTTCATGACATTATGACAACTGAAGAACAAAATATGTTCCAGGTCTTAAAGGCCGAGCTTCCTTTAGGTGACTGGGGAGTCATTATTTTCAAAGTGTTTTTTTTTTTTTTGACTTTCCATTTGAACAATCATCTCAGAATATCCTAAGTAGAGAGTAAAAGAGTTTGACCCTAACATGCACCCATGGACCTAAATCTATTTCTGGGGTCATATTCCACTCTTCCCCTTCCCATCTTCCCTCCCTAATGCCAATCAACCATTTTTGTGGTTGAATACCATTACTTACATGGAGGAATGGGGGGTGGGGTTGAGTTGAATAGGACAGTGATGTAATAGAAAATGAATGGATCAATGTAAATAAAATCACAATTAGTAGAAAAATTATGCCATAAATGATCCTTGGCATTACACATTATATCTTATATGTGCCTCATCATAAAGAGCATATTTAATGTATGTTTGGGACCACAGGCACTTCTGTAGCTCTAAGATATTTTTTTACTTTACTTTACTTTAATTCTATCTATTTATTTTATGGGAAGCAAAGTGGCACAGTAGAGAGATTGCTGACCCTGGAGTCAGGAAAACTCATCTTCCTGACTTCAAATCCAGACTCAGTTGTGAGTGATCCTGGGGAAGTAACTTAGCTTTCTTTACCTTAGTTTCTATAAAATGAGATAGAGAGGTATCTGCCAAGAAAAGTCCAGATGAGGTCACGAAGAGTTACAAACAACAACAAAAACTAAGAATAACATTTATTTAACAGATAAAGAAAATTCCTTTATTTTTATAATAAAGAAACCATTTTTAATTTGTAAAATGGGGGAAATATCTACATACCCATTTCACAAAATTGCATTGGGGAAAATGTTTTATAAATTTAAAATTTTTAAATGAAAGCAATTTGATGGTCTAATTAGCAATTTGCACATGTTTTAAAATTTTTTTTGGAGTAGATCTGTGATTTCATAGGTACAGAGGATTCCCAACAAAGAAATTTCTCTGATGCATTTTATAGTCTTAGAATTCCTTTTGGCAGCATTGAGAGGTTAAGTGAATTGCCCATAGTAAGATAATTAGTCTGAGTAAGAAACCTGACCCTAGATCTTTCAGATTTCAAGACCAGTTGGCACTCTGCTTATCTTTTTATCTACTTTGAATATATATTTATTGTTTATTTATCTGTAGATGTTTCTTTCCAATGGCTTCCAAGTTTCTTGACAGAAGATACTGATTTTGGTTCTGTCTTTTTGTCTCCAATACACTTCACTGAATCTGACAGTTATCAGGCACTTTATAAATACATATTGGATTTAATTAAATTAGAATCAGATGGAAATTTGGATTGGAGGAAGAAATTCTGTGTAAATCACAGAACCCTCTTAAATTTCCAGTTTAGGACAAGAGAAAACATGTTCATAGAATGTACTTTATCAGGAAAACCTGTATACTTTATGACTGTAGTACAGTTATATAAACATGAATTGAATTCACCTGGCTCAGTCAGGAAGAAAGAAAACCACTTATAATTCTATTCATCAATTGTTTGTTACATCTCTTTTATGAATCAAGTACCATATTATAACTGGAGGTACCAAGCCAAAAATGAAATAGTCCCTGCCCTCAAATAGCTCAGATTCTATTAAGAGTCTAGGAATAGAAACTAGCAGGACTATCTGGTATATAATTGCAATATTTTGAATGTTTTTATGGCTGTAATGTCATACTGTGGATCATGGAGATCCTATAGTCCGCTAAAACTCCCTTCAGGAGAACCATACTTACCCTATCTTATACTTGAGAAATCTTTTTTTTTTTTAGTTCAATTGTGATGCTTTACATCCATCCATATTTATTTCATCATTTTAGACCCAATATAATTCCCCTAAGGGATGTAAAAGCTTCTTTTGATCCTGACCAATGTAATTTATTATATGTTGCTCCTAATATTAAATCTTAACAAAATGATCACATTGTTCATTCTCATGAAAAACTTACAAATACTATAGACTATGTTATGTCTAACTGAGTTATCAAGGTAGACCTTTTCCTCTTGATTAATATATGTCCTACCTACAAAACAAGGTCATTGTGGATACCAAACATATTAATATCTGTGAGTTTTTTAATCTGTGAAATCTGTATATATATATGTGCATATATATTTTCCCTTAATTCAATCCTGTTCAATAATCATTTATTAGGTACATATTGTCAGACAGTATGCTAATTCAAAGACCAATAGGAAAAATAAATCCTAGAATCATATATTTTACTATAGAAAGATAACATGTACATGTTTATTCAATATTATATATTTATATATGTTTGTATACTATATGCTTACCACATATATTGTACATATATGAATGAATATATCTGTATGTATACTATTTCTACATCCATATCTATAATCATAGGAATTCTTATGTATAGATTAATCTGTAGATGATAGATGGAGATTGATTGATGGTTGTTCTTCGTTATTGAAGAAGACCATGTCATCTAGTGAATTCTTGAATAAAGCGGAGGAAATGTTGTGCAAAGACATCTTTCTCACAGCCTTTTCCAGAACCATTTTACCGCAGTGGCCTCATTGTATAGGAAATGGGATGTCCGATGTTGGTCTGGATACAGTGGAAGATCTTGATCTTTTAGATATAGACCTTTCTCATATCATCAAAGCACCACAGCATTACAGAAGTAAAGTCAGCCAGAGAGTCAGTGTGATATTTTTTAATTGTGACAAATTTGTGGTAGTTCCGTAAAACTAACCTGTCTCTCTATGGTCTAATTATCAGTATAGTAATTTTATGGCAATATTCTTTTGGAAGTAGGGTAGAGCTAATCCATCTCACGATGGCCTAAACTTCAACATGTTAGTATTTGGTGACAGTCTTTCAAAAGTAATGACAATCTATCACTCAATTATTTATGCCACCCAGTTCTGCAACCACATTCCTTCTGGAACTCAAAGACTTCAGATTCCTGGGGTGGGTCATGTGAATAATGTACTGAATTGCTATTTGGAATCATTTATGGTTGGAATTATGATGGCATCTGATTGTCTTGGAACTTTCAACTTTCATTTCTGATTAATGGAAACAATCTTTACAAATGTTTTTGCTCTGGTCCATCTTGCATCAGACCAAGAATTTCATCTCTATAGAGATAGAGAAATAGATGAATGGATGTATATATGGATGGATGGATGAATGGATCAATAGAGAGTAGTCAGATATACAACAAAGACTGTAATTTTTCTTCTGGCAGTTTCTACAATGGAGGCAAAGAAAGTTTACTTCATGAAAATTGACCACCAAATTCCCATGTTTTTAGCAGGCAATAGGGCACCATTCCTCTCCCAATAAAATGGAAGCCTCTTGAAGGATGGAACTGCAACTTTTTTTTTATCCTTTCTGCCTAATACATGATAGATATTTAGTAAATTTGGGGGGGGGGTTTGCACAAATATATAGATAGAAAGAAAGGGGATGACATTAGAGAAAATCTATAAATATAATTTACCCTAATTATAAGTTTAGCTCCTCAGGAATGATCCAATCTTGACTTTCTGTTTGTATCCTAAGTGCTTAGCACAGATCTTCACTCTTGCTTAATATAAATATGCATATTTCAAATATACGTATTTCTCTCTTTTTATCATTTTCTGATAGAACTACCAATTTCACTGAGTTGGAAACCCCTAATAAAGAAAAAGTCTCTATTAATGCATATCAGTAACTACTCTTCAATTTATATTAGAAAGTTGGCAAGAGAACCAAGGGGTGAAATAGCTTCTCCAGAGTTTTAAAAAACCCAATAGAGGTCATAGGTCAGAGGCACGTCTTAAATCAAGGACTTCTTGACTCTTGAGTTTGGCTCTCTAACCACTATACAACATTGCTTCTCTGCAAAATATATTTAAAATAAATATAATTCAATTTTTTGGTGAGGTATGATAAATATAAGAAATAAGAAATAAGAAAGCAAATACTTCAGAATAATATATTTAAATTTTAAGTTGAACTTTGAACTTATTGAAAGACTTTCTGGGACTGTGAAGAGAAAATATCTTCCCCTCAACTGTAATGACAGTTTAATCTTGGCCAAAATGTGTTGTTTTCTCTCATTACCAGGAGTAATATTGCAAATCTCTGTACCTTGAAAGCTTTGAATTATAGTTTTGTAAAATAATAAATGGACATGTAGAATAATAAAATTCCCATTACCTAGCAGGTGGCAAGTTTGTTTGTCTGTAAAGCATGCAGGAAATTACTTCTGACCAAAGGTTTTGCATAATTCCTACTAATTTGGCCAGTTGTATGGCCTCTCTTGATTTACCTTTTTGGTTATGGAAGTTTGCCCAAAGTTTCTCTGTTACTCAGTAAACTCTGGAGTTAATTTGCTTTGGATGTGATTGTGTTTTTATTTTTACATCATGACTAACATATTCCAAACTACAAATAAAAATTTGGGATCCTCTCTACTTAATGAAATCATTCCTAAATTTAATGTATTCTTTTTTACTTTTAGCAATAAAGTCAGTAGCTGAATTCCTAATCACTTGTTTTAAAGTTTACTACATCAGATTTATATTTGACTATTCAGGGGAAGCATTTTGGTCCATAATTTATAGGAAAAAATGTTTTCTTATTGGCACTCAGAAATATATAGCTATATTAAGAAGCAAAACAGTAATTGTCAGGTTTTTTTCTGATTTTTTTCATCTTTAGGAATTTTAAATAATAGAAGAGTAACATGTAATTATTTTTTCTTTTGTTCTAAATGAGATACCTGTTTGCAAAATATGACATAAGAACTCAGAAAAGGACTAATATCTGTACTCTTCATAAAAGTTATTCCCTTTTTTTATACTTGGTGCCTTCTCTTCTCAGTTCCTTGAGGATATTCTTCAGCTTACATCCTCTTTTTCTTCATTAGATTGAAAAGTATTTGAGAGAAGGAACTGTCTTTTGCCTCTATTTGTATTCCTAGTTTTAAGCACATCTCTGGCACACAGGAGGCATTTGATATATATTTATCATTTATGTTCAATTTTCCTTCTCCAATGGCTCTAAGAACTGCTTGATTCTCCCCAAAGACCATTAAAAATTGATCCTTCTATTCTTTTTTTTCAAGGCAATGGGGTTAAATGGTGTGCCCAAGACCACACAGTTAGGTAATTATTAAGTGTCTGAGGCCAGATTTGAACTCAGGTACTCCTGACTCCAAGGCCGGTGCTCTATCCACTGCGCCACCTAGCTGCCCCATCCTTCTATTCTTGAAAACAATGGGGAAAAAAGAGATGGTTTGGTGGTACCATTTTACTACCACACTACCACAAAAAAGAATGTTGCTGCCAAATCATCTCTTTTCCCCATTGACTTCCAAAACCTTTTTAATGTAGCATAAGGTCATTGATTGATGTATGAATTATATTCATATCTAGTAAAATACTGGGCTAAAATGAGGTGAAGTGGTTTTAATTTCTTCTATAAACAAGTATAGTATTTGTGAACAAGAATGATGACAATAAGATCTCATGTTTTCAGAACATATTTAGCTTTAAAATGTGTTTTACATCTATTTTCTGTTTTGATTTTTTTACATCAAACCTCCAAGCTCATGTTATTATTATCTTCATTATAAAGATGAAGACACTGACATCCCAATAAACTAGCTGATCTTGCTCAAATTCATACAAGAGTTATTATATGAGGTAAGGTTCATAGTCTGATGAAGCATCAGAGTCTGATGTTAGTGATCAGAATAAGACAAAGAATTTTACCCTATTATTTTTACACATTTCTATATTTTTCTGCTCTTACTAAGATTTTTTATTTCTGCAATTTGCAGCAGTGGAGGGATTTCTCATACTAGGAGTTTTCTCCCCAGATGAAACCTCTACTCCTTTGTGTAGCTATATACCCTTAAATTGGAAAGTGTCCAAAGAAGAGCAATCCTACAGGAAACCTTTGATGTCTCCATATTGTGAGTGTTCTGATCTACCATCAGCATTTTGCACTCACTGCTTTGTATAAGGTAAGCTCCTTGAGGATATAGATTGTATTTATTGTTCCTTTACCCAAGACAGGATCTTAAACATCAAGTGTTCCTCATAAATATATATTAAACATTTGTGACTACTCAATTACTATATAAACTCCTTGATATTGTGGAAAGACTCATCCTTTGTATCATCAGTGCCTAGCATTATGTCTGATACATAGAAAGTAGTGCATAGTAAGTGATCAATGATTACTTGTTGGTAATTAGTAAGTCAACAATTAAGAATCTTCTGCAGGGGCAGCTAGGTGCTGCAATGGATAGAGCACCAGCCCTGGAGTCAGGAGGACCTGAGTTCTAATCTGCCCTTAGACATTTAAAAATTGCCTAGTTGTATGACCTTGGGCAAATAACTTTTAATCCCCTTGTGTGAAAGAAATAAAAAAATAAAAAAAATAGTTTTCTGCAGACAGATAGTGATAGCTATCTAGTTATAAGAATTATATAATCCATGATCTTAACCACCTCAGAAGCTCAACAAGGATAAAAGCTGAGTTTTATGAAAATAAATTCTGGGGCAGCTAGGTGGCGCAGTGGATAGAGCACTGGCCTTAGAGTCAGGAGTACCTGAGTTCAAATCCGACCTCAGACACTTAATCATTACCTAGCCCTGTGGCCTTAGGCAAGCCACTTAACCCTCTTGCCTTGCAAAATAAATAAATAAATAAAATAAATTCTACATTCAAATAGCACTGATATCTTTCAGGGATAATTGTCTCCCATGCACTTCAGGAAAAGAAAATACCATTTCCTCCCATGGTGATGTTTCTTTGTCATTTATGAAAAAAGAATTCCTTTTTGTCATTTTTTTTAGCTTGGAGATGAGAACATTTACCAACTCTTTCTTCTTTCTCCCTTTTTTTCTTATTCACTTTAGTCTAAAACTATAATATATTCATTGATAGATATGAATTCCTTTCCTCACCAATGATGAGACCAAAATATTCCTCATAACACTGGGTTATTTACCTAATGGTCAATTTTACAGTGAAGAATTTTCTGGCTTTTTGTATATTTTAGAAGGTAGTCAATGAATATATAAATCAAGAAATGTTCATTAGAGATCCACTATGTGGTGGTGACTGTGCCTAGTACTAGAGATATAAGGACAAAGAAAAAAATGATTACTATTCCCAAGAAATTTACTATATTCTAAAGTGGGAGACAAGCAATGTGAAATACATACAGTATTAATGCAAAGTTAATAAATAAATACAGGCCCACAGGTCAGTTAAATACAAAATATTAAGGGAGGGAAAACATTAGTAGGGGAATCAAGAAAGGTTCCATACAGAAGACTGTAATCTGAGCTGCATTCCAATGCAAGAGAAGGACTCTGTGAGATAGAGATAAAGAGGGAGTTGGTTCTGGGCAAGGGGAGCATTCAGTGCAAAGGTATAGAGATAGGCGATAACTTTTGAGTGAAGAACATAAGCAAGACTAATTTGGTTTGGTCATCAAGTACAGGAACTGTACATTGTACAAGTCCAGGAAAAGTACATTGGTGCTAGGTTTTATATAACTTTAAAGACTAGCTATAGGAAATAATATTTTATCCTTTCTAGTGGTAACAGGAATCCACTGGTATTGGTTGACTAAGGCAGTCATATGGAAAGAATTTCGAATAACCACGTGACAAAAGAAATACAAGAAGACTGCCTGTAGAGCCTTTTTGGCTAGACCTTGTGTTCCCTTTCCTAGTGAGCATCTGTGTGGAACAAACTCATTCCTTTGGGAGTATATGACCAACTTGTCCTCTTGGGCTGCTCCATGTATGTGAAACCAGTGAAGGAGCAAGATGTCCTTAGTAACAATTTTCAGAGATGCACAGAAAGCCCATTTGGCAAGCTTGTTTCCAGATCATTTTTAATGCCTTTGCATTATATCATTTATAATTTAAACTACTTCATATATGTAATTATGTTGCATTGTAATAAAGACACTATATTACAGAACTGTATAAAACAAGTCATCCAGATTTGTACTTTTTTCAGTATTCTGTTAGTACTAATCTGCCTCTGACCACCTGCAGAGCTGGCCTGGAATGAGCTGCCTTTTGATCTCTTTTATGATATGACCTTTGAGGGTGAAAATAGATGAGGATGAACCTTGAAAGGTTTGTTATAAATATTCTGTTTGGCATCATGTATCCTTCAAAAATTCCAGAATAAAACACTCAACTAAAAAAGGGCACCTTTAATGTGGTAAGTGAATGTAAATATTGAATGTGGTCATGGACTCTCTTTCTGGGCTCTTGCCAACAATCCCTCCACCCCCACCAAAAAAATAGGGCATAGCCAGCCAAGATGAAGAGTGCATTTTCAATCATGGAGCCAATCCTTTAATTATTGCAGCATATCTTTTCTCAAATGTTATGTACAGTTAAGTCTGTGGGCACGTATTGTAACAGACTAATATATACCCATCTGCCATTAGGAGAAATATGTGCATCAAAAAGGAAATCATTCCCATTGATGAAGTCCAATAAACTTTGTCTTTTATCAGGTAAGATTAACTTAAATCAATTGGAGTTTTGTCTGATATTCCATCTGCCATCCCATTCCAGCTGTTGTAAAGACCACCCTATGTTCCTAGAAGGCACTTCCTATTTCTTAGAATCCTGTGATCTTCAAAGTTCAAGGATTTAGAGACGGTATATGACTTTTGAGTGAAGACCATAGACAAGACAAATCTGGTTGGATCATTGAATGCCAGAAGTGGGGTGGGGCCCAAAAAGCCTGAAAAAGTACATTGGTGCCAGGTTGTATATCACTTGAAAGTCACTTGTCACCTGATATATGAAGCCTTCTTTGATTCCATGGTAGTACCTTCATTTTTCAAATTTTTCCCTTATTTTACTTAATTTGTTAATTTGAATTGTCTCCCTCCTTAGAAAATATAAGGACCTTCAGGGTGGAGATCATTTCATTTATGTCTTTTCATCCCCAGAGACAGAGCAATGTACCCGGCACTCTGTTGATGATTATAGTGAATGTTTGTTGATTGATTTGCCATATAACAGATACATATGACTTTCCATGTGATGGCCTCTTTCTTAATGTTTTGTATTCCAGCTGTTTCCTTAAAGTTAGGTGCAACAGGGTCTAAGTGAAATGATGATCAGCTACTTTTCTTATGCAAAATAAGAGCAAGGAGATAATTTGACATTATACTAATCTTTGGAACAAGAAGCCCCAACGTATCTTTCTCTAGATAGTATATACTTGGAGAGGAAGGATCAGTGATTTTTACCATTGTGGGCAACTCCCTGTGTGAGAAATCTCTTCTCAAATAGATGATAGACATCATCAACATCATCATCATCATCATCATCATCACCTGCCTGGTACTGTACAAAATGTTTTATAATTATTATTTTTATAATATATAACAGTAATTGCAATTATTGATCCTCAAAACCCTGGTGGTGCTGTTATTATCTGATTTCATGAATGAGAAAACTGAGGCAAACAGAGGCTAAGTTACTTATGCAGGGTCATACACCTAGGAAGTGTCTGAGGTCAAATTTGAAGTTAGGTCTTCCAACTCAAGACATAGCATTCTCTCCAATATGCTACCTAATTTTAAGTGAGAAAGCAACTGGGGCAGATAGAGGTTAGAGGGTCACATTAGTAATGATAATAAAAGACAGTTTAAATTAAGATCTTATTATAGCTCAAAACCTGGGAGGAACCTTGGAGGGTTTGTAGTCCCATATTCTCAGCTGGGGCAACTGTGGCCCAGACTAATTTAGTGACTTGCCCAAGTCAGACTGTCATACTGGTTACAAGTGGCAAGAGTAAGATTTGAACCAAGATACTCTCATTGCAAATCTAGTACTCTTCCAATTTTACCATAACGGAGTCTTCTGTGATGGAGACTTTGAACCTAGCCTTCTACCCTCTTTGACCTTCTGTCTGCATTATGCAAATATTGCATAATGTTTTTAGCATACTAATGTAAGAGAATACATGCCTAGTTGGTTTAGTGAGGATCTATCTTTTCCTTAATTTGACTATGACCACATAGTGGAATATAATTTGGAACTGGGCAACTTTAGAACTCCAGTCACCCTGGAGGATCATCATTTTTTTTTTTATTAAAATACTAAAGCCCAGAGAAGTTACATAACTTAGGTTATTCTCCCTTCAAACTTTGTTCTTTAGTCAAATTGACTTCTTAGCTTTTCCCATGCACATATCATTTCAGTTCCTGTTTCTGGGCATTGGTACACACTGTTCTTATCTGGAATGCTAACCTTTCTTACCACCACCTTTTAGCTTCCTTTAAGACTTGGTCTAAGGTTGCATCTTACAGAAGATTTCTCGAGCTCCCCAGTCATTAATGCTCCCTCTTTCTCTCTGGAAATCACTTTACATAAATATAATTTTTGCTTGTCTGCCTATGCATTGCCTCCTCTACTCCCAACAGAATGTGAGGAGTCATTTCATTTTTATTTTGGTCAAATGTCTTGGGCATTCTAGACATTTGATAATGTTTCCTGATTGAATGAATGAATAATGATGATCTGTTCTTGACTCTCTTGTAGCTTCTACTAGAATTTGTTTTGGATACTTTTTTTTCTGTGACTATTATTTTATCAGGTTTCACCCCTTGCTGTAACAGTCAATTTTCCTTATGACTAATAGGAAGGATGGGTTGTTGCTAGGTCACCACCTGCATCAAATTTTGTGATGCATATTTACATGCTGAAGACTTATTGGTCACAAGGACAGATTGACATCATTTCAGACCCTGGGAAGAGGCCATATTGTTGAAGAAAGGATTAGAACAAACTCAAGCCACTCTTGTATATTTATCTGGGGTTGAAGTTGACGAAAGTATTGGCTAGAGTTTAGTACTCCTGTCACTGGTGGCAGAAAAGCAAGTTGGACAAATATTTTCCCTGCCACATTTAAATTTCAATATCTCTGAAATTTATTTAAGTTCAAAGCTTCCAAAAAGCAAATTTGCAGAAGGACAACATTGATTTACTTGCTTTCCTGATCAATGGTGTCATCTTATTTTATTTAGCAATGATATTCCTTAAATTAATATAAATAATGGTAGAGTTTAATAACTCAATAAAGTAAATGATAATGGCATTTTCAAAAGTATAATTATGAGTTCTAAATTGTAGTAACAAATTAGAGAAGAATGAAAAATGTGAAGAAGCACTTAATGCTAATTTTTATTTTTTTAATCTTTTGGTATTATTCTTGGTTACAGTTCAATGTCTTTCCTTCATAAAAGTATACATTTAGTGCTGGAAGGGACCTTGGGGATCATTTAGTTCAGTGCCCTCATTTTCAAGATGTTAACACTAAAGTTCAGAGATATTTAAAAATTTGCCAAAGATCATGCATGAAGTAGATGGCAAATTCATGATTCACCTTCAAATCTAAGGCTTAGGACACTACACCACTGAATTGAATAAGCATAAGACAGATGGTCATGTACCTCAATGTGTTCATCTGCAAGAAGCGACACTTTTATCTTTTGATTTTCTTGAAACCAGTGACATTCGATAATGTATTTGTGTCTTACAAGTGCACTTTCATCCTGGTAAAATGATTAGTTTGGAATCAATGCAATTTATACATGTAACCAGAATAGAAGAAGAAAAGAGCAATTATTTTTATTCCTTTTTTTTTTTTGGTTTTTGCAAGACAATGGGGTTAAGTGGCTTGCCCAAGGCCACACAGCTAGGTCATTATTAAGCCTCTGGGGTTGGATTTAAACTCAGGTCCTCCTGACTCTATCCACTGCACCACCTAGACACCCCAATTATTTTTAATCTTCTCAGTTTCTTGTCATTCAATGAAAGAGACATAGATGTGAGATAGAATAAATCTAAAATATCACCTAATCTAATCCCCTAATTTTACAGAAGAACTTGAGGCTTTAAAAGTTTAAGTGACTTTCCCAAGGCAAATAATAAATAAGACAGAAATCAGGATTTCAAAGCAATGCCTTCCCATGGTACTGCAGGAATCTCTGGCATTGGGAAGAGTTGGACTGCCTAGGAATTTATTGGAATCTTCCATTTAAGTTTGGATTTGTATTCATAGTCATAGAATCAAATGGGGGAAAATAAATTATTGTTAACATTTAGATATGACAAAAATGTAATGAGATCTTTATATAAAGCCAAAAATGGCCCACAAGCATTGTTTCGTTTTGAGCTATACCTAAATTTCCTGTGTCATTGTTAATAAATATTAGGCAGTTTGGATATTTTTGTAAAGTATTTTTAAAGGATGTGTTCAAGTTGTTTGGGGGGGTTGATTTCTGACTGGGTTAATGTTAAATCTAGTTAAAAATCTGAAGAAAACTCTTGCTACTGGGTGATGCGATCCACAGGTAGAAATGATTACTTGATAGTTTTACCCCAAGTCATCTATAACCCACATCTATTAGGTCATCAACATCTGCTTAGTTCCTGTGCAAAACGGTATTTTGTTTGTCTCAATGAAGTGTCTTCCCAGCCCATGTTTATCTGCTGACAATAGAAAGTGTGTTGACAGTTCATTCATGTAATGGATGGGCTGGGAAATGTATTCTGAGGGGACTTGGTTCATGTAGTTCATCAAGGGACATTTGCTACTGGTTTGTCCCTTTTGTACTATTGTAATTCACTATGGAGTGGGGATGAGAGAGAGAGAGAGAGAGAGAGAGAGAGAGAGAGAGAGAGATAGACACAGACACAGACACAGACACAGAGAGACAGACAGAGAGACAGAGATGGAGAGACACAGAGAAAGAAAGACAGAGACACAGAGAGAGATAGGTACACAGAGAGAGAGTGACAGAAACAGAGAGACAAGATAGATGGAGAGGAATAGAAGGTAAAGGGAGGAAGAAATAGAAGATAGAGTAAGGAAAGAAGGAAACGATAGAAAAAAACAGAGAAACAGATAGAAAGAGGCAGAAAGATAGATAAAAAGAGAGAAAGGAAGGGAGAGGAGGGAGAGGGAGGGAGGGAGGGAGGGAGAGAGAGAGAGAGAGAGAGAGAGAGAGAGAGAGAGAGAGAGAGAGAGAGAGAGAGAGAGAGAGAGAGAAATAGAAAAATAAGAAACAGAGATTGTGTCATAAATCCTAGAGAATGTTTTACAAAGTTCATATCTGCATTTGCTACCTTTAATATTAATAGGAGTGTATCTTTAAAGTGAGTAAATTGAGAAAGTGGCTGAAACTATAGTTTATAAAAGAAGATTAGTGGGTTTAATATGCACTGGAGAGTAAAAGAAAAATCTTATTACTGTCTGGAGAAATTACCTCATAAAGAAGCTAATACAGCAGGCTAGGGAGTAATTTTTAACAAGGTTTTTATGATGCACAAGTGTAGGCAAGTTAATGAACTTATCTTTCTAGTTATTTTCAGATGGTAACGACGCTCTTCTTTTCTAGTTCTTGTGCCTTAAAAAGTAAAATACATTTAATCACTTACAATAAAACTAATTCATTACTTTAATAAATCAAAGGCAATCCTACCCTGCACTGGTGGATGGTGACACAAACATCCTGGAAACCAGGCCAGGTGCTTCTGTTTCATGGGAAGCAGAGTTAAAGATAAAGTGTGGAGCTTATTTATTATTTAAATTCAAGTGTCTCCTTTTGACAATGCACAGTCATTTTGGCAAGGTTTGACTCCCATCTCAGCTCTTGGGGGTGGGGAAGCAAGACAAAAGGAAAAACATCAGGCAAGGACTTTAACTTAATCAGCCCAGTCCTCTTTGTGACTCAACCACCTGGTTTTAGACATTTAGGAGGAAGGAGGGAAGAAGATGGGTTAAAGAGTGTTCAATAGAATCTAGTTCAACAAACATTATGAAGTGCAGTTACATGCAAGGCCCTGTATTATATATGTGATCATTTGAAACAATTTCCATCCAATAATACCTTAGGGAGATTTATAAATATAGAATCTCTGGTTGTTACCACTGTGGCAAGTCATGTTTGGAAATTATTTAGAAGTGTAGCCAGGTTTTTCTACAGAATTTCCCCAAACAAACTGCTGACTCATTATTGTGATTGCAGAGAAACTCTTCTACTGACATATGGTGTTAAAGGAAGTCAGTAGAAGTGAATAAGAAAGTAGGGGAAGCTCACTGAAAAAAAGAGATAATTTCCAGTTATCTATTTCAAATCTTGACTGAAAATGAATACATCCATTTTCCACCAGTCACAACTCTCTAGTATAAAACAAAACAATCTTCTACTTTCTATGGCCTAATAAATTGAACGATTTTATGTCGAAACAATGGATCAGGTTAGAGTGTCTGATAAAGGGGTGTATTGAGCATAAGGCATTTTAGAAGTCGGACTGACTGATCTTAAGTCAGTCAATGCCCCCCATCAGGGCAGCCCATTGCCCTTTTGCTTGCATCTGTTGGAATCTCTTCTTTGCTATAAGACAGATCCAGTTTATCTTCTGTGGCAAGTGGAAGACAAAACGACTGAGGGAAAAAAAAAAAGCTTTGATCTTCTGAGCATATTGTTTTATTAAGTAATGCATGCCAACTGCCTAAAAGGTGGGGCCAGATCTCCTCACCTTAGACCTCCATCCCCAAAATAATGGGAGATAAACTTTTATAAATAAAGAGCAATTAATCAAATAAAACCAATTAATTGAAAGGAAGCAATACAACATCAGGTGATCTGATTTATAATTGAAAGAAAGAAGAGGGACTTTCCAAGTAAAGAAGGGCAGAATAAATAGGTACAATTCCCTAATTTAGAAAAAGAGATGCCCCATTCACCCTCCCTTCAACTGTCTGTGAACAATCAAAAGAATATGGAAACAATAATTGATTAACCAGTAAAAGTCCTATATGGATTATCTGAGATATACAACTGTGAAAAAACTTTTTTCATCAGTCTTTGGATTTGACTGGGTTTCTTTCTGGTCAACATATACTAGACTCTTGGTTAAGTCTCTCAAAACAGCAGGGAGAAATGGTCAAGTTCCCAGTCATGAAAAACTAGATTCAAACAATGCAATAAGAGTTTCTCCCAATTCCCACAGCTGAATAAACTTTTTTCAGAAGACAGAATTTGACTAGACTCACAATTGAATAGGAAGGGAACTGAGCTAACTCCAGAACTGAGTCACAAGATGGAGTCACTCCATCACCACAATCAACCACTTGGGGAACTAATCCCCTCAATTCTCTCACTTTTACACAAAGATTTCTCTGATCTTGGCAACTTCTAGTTCCTCTTCCTACTTCCAAATTACTTGGTGTTTATTTTGCATATATTTTGTGTACACTGATTATATTGTATGTGTTATTCCACCTGATTAAATGTAAATGGCTTCAGAGTAGAGTTTTTTCATTTTTGTATTTATAGCCTCAGCACCTCGGACAGGGACTGGCATATAAGATTCTTTATAAATGACTATTGATTAATTATAATTGAATTCATTAGGCTGATTATGATTATCCACTCAGTATTATTTTATCTTCTCTTTTCCCTGTAACACCATTCTTCTGTCACTTCCCCCCATAACCTCATACCTATCTGGTGTGGGGCTAGGTGGATCTATTCTTTGATAGGTAACAAAGGCTAGAATTGGGTTCAATGAACTCATGGTAAAGTATTAACTAGATTCTAAGTTACTTCTCACAGAGATCATAATACATTAACATACTTGAAACATATATTTCTTTAGTTGATCCTCATCTGAATCAGGAGGTCCTTCTTGCCTTGAATATGGGAAATTTTATGGGAAAATGCTAGATGAGGAGAGTGAATTATAGGTCCAGAATGGATGATTTTTGCAGCCATCAGTATGCCAAGTTAGTGTCTTTGGATCACAAGGGCCACAAAGTATTTGATAAATAATAGAAACATAATAAATACTCATGACTTGAATAATATTTACAGAATGCTTAGATATCCATAAAAGTGAAATAAACTCAGGTAATGAGCAACAGTACATGTTTTATGACTTTGATGAATTCAATTATATGTGATTCTAGAGATAGTTATCTGGGTTACATAAAGTGCTCTCCTATTCTGTAATTAATGTAAAGGGGTGTCATGCTATTCCCTTGATGGAAGAGGCTTGCTTCAAGAATGCTATGATGACCTCTATTAGAAGTATCCTGATTTCTGATAAGGGTAATGTTTTGGTATTGGGGGTTGAGCAAACATTGGAAATCAGGATGATTTCTGAGGACGAGACCACAAGTGACAGAGGAAGAAAACAAAGCGTGAATAGCATTTTACCATTTTGTCTTTCCTTCTGTTATTTAAATAAACTTGGAGTTTTAGTTTTTTCATTTCATTGACAGAACCTTCTGAGGACATTCCAAGACTACACACAGTCCAGAAATTATGGAAAAACCCAGATGAAATTTCACTGAAGAGAGTAGGTTAGTCTCAACTGAATGCATGCTTCATGAAAATTTTTTGAAGAAATAGATAAACATTTTAATCTATGGGTTAACTTTTTTATTTATGAATTGTTTTGAGTTTATAATATTATACTCAAGAACAAAACAATTATTTCTTACCAGAAGACAAATAAGCAAAAATTCTCGCATTGTTCCAGTCTGCTAAGCCTATGGAAGGAGGACTCTTGATTTGGTGTGTAGTTGGGAATGGGGTTACATTCAATGGACACTAAATATCCAGGATGAGGTTCTTGATTTTGACTTTTTTCTGACTGCTCAGCATTGGAGAATAAGGATGAGCTGATGTTTGCCTTTGGGTGCTGGGTTTTCTGTGGGCCCTTTCTTACCTGAAGCTAGCAAGAGATGGAAACTATTTGGCTTTGATTTTTCTTCTCAGTCTGTTGTGTCTATATTTTACTGCTTTCTGGTGAAGGAGATTGGAAGTGGTTACAGTCTTTTGTACTTCAAAATGTCAAGAGAGTGAACCATCAGGAATATGGCATCTATGATGGGTTTTGTGGTCAGGTATCACAGTACCAAAGCCTTGGTAGAATAAATAGTCTGCAGGACCCTACTCAGAGGTAACTGGAGATAATTCGTCATCCATGATGAATTTGAAAGTGAGTGTAGTAAAGCTGAATATTATATTTGAACCCACTATCCCCTCTTTAGGAAGGGATATTTCCCCAGTATTGTGTGAAATGTTTGCATTTTCATTATTGCTGAATCTTCAAAGTACATATCACTTTGAAATCGATATTACCTGATGAAATGGCACTAGGGTATTAATCACCAATGGCTAACAATGGGGAGAATCTACTAGAATAGGTATAGATATTAGAGAAAATATACCCTCTTTCCCTAGAGTACCTTAGGTGTGTTGTGGCTGGTCTGGCTCTAGAAGCAAATCAAGAGACAGTTTTACTAATAAAAATCAAAACACAATTTTTTCAAGAAAATAAATTCATAGACAGAGAAGTAACATAGAGTATTGGATAGAGAATCGACCTTGAGTTCAAGTGTACCAGCTGGGTGTCTTGCCAAAACCTTTAACATTTCAGTATCACAGGCAACTCTAAGACTAAAAGTTGTAGCACAAACCAGCCCAACCACCAAAGTCATCATGTAGGGGAGAAAATCTTATGAAGATGAGGTGAGTCCCCACCAACTCATCACAGTCAACAATTGTCCATCAGCAAAGTATCCCAAGGAATAGATATGAGACTTAATGTACCATGAAAGTCATAAGACTATACTACTTTAACCACCACTTCCCTTATCACCCCAGTGGAAATGGCTTAGGAGCCCTGAGTCCAAAAGCCTAGGTATAACAATGCCTTCCAAACCATCTACAATGCTTTAATTTATCCCTCTCAACCATCATCCAGAGAAGCAACTTTTGGGAAGATATAACTCAGTAATTTCTTTAGAGACTGTAGACTCTGCTGCCCTAGATACTGAAGACTTGTAAAAAAGTTCTTACCACCAAAGTCGTTGACATTTTCACATGGTTCAACATGTGGTTTTCCCCAGTGAGAATAATTCTAAAAAACCAAAACCAAAACCAAAACCACTGCAATATTATTTGATTTAGAACCTTGGGGCTTTTCAAATGATTTGTATTTGAGTCCTCCCATATTTGGGTTATTTGATAGTTGGATCTATCTTGCTTTTATATTTATAACTTTACAGCTTTATATAGTCAAGTCCATATGTATCTATTTAATGTCTACAAAATGCCAGCCCTATGCTTAGAACAATGTTTTGTAATAGATAATGTTTAATAAATGCTTTTTACTCATCCATTTTTCCATTATTTCATTCATTCGCATTATACATTGGTAGAATGAGTCCTTCAGTGGGAGTCCCTCTAGGCCAATGAAAACACAAATTTAGTCCAAAATAAAACAAAATACATACACACGTATGTATGTATATATACATACATATATATTTTGCTGTCAATGGACACCATTGCCAATGTCAAAGTAATTTTTTTTAGATAATGAATTATTTCATAGTAATATGATACACCTAGATCATGCAAGTTCAAATAATGTGAAATTAAGTGTGAATTGTAAAATGATACCAGGTCATATTTAATCTGAGTCAAAATTAATTAATGTGACATGTGTGAGTTACTCAAGGGTTTTAATATAACACTATGCTGTTAGTTTGTACTTGCCTATTGTCATGTCTGGATGTGCACTATATTATCAACAGTTGTATTATCTTTTTGAAAAGAGTCCCTAAACCAAAAGGTCAAAAGGAAGAATACTTTGAAAACACTACCAACATTAAAAAAGGGGATGATTGTTATTACATTCAAACAAAATTTTGATATAATTAAATGGCATGAATGTGGTCCTAATAACTTGAAAATAGAATAGGATGCTAGAATGTCTAAAGTTACATTATGGGTATTTATAGGTGAATACATTATAGGTGACTATAATAATCAAAATGACTTATTTGCTCAAAGTTTCTCTTAAAATATTATTACTTCTCTATAATATATTCTCTTAGTCCTTCTCATTTTACTCTTAATTATACATGCCCAAATTAACTATAAAGGACATATATAAAAGAATATAGTAGCTGCATCCAGAGAAAGAACTGATAAATAGGAATATGTAAAGAATGGCTTTATTCACAAACTCACACACGCAACAAACAAATACATACATATAATGTACATATTTGAGGTTAATGGTAACCATCTCTAAGGTGGGGGGGGCAAGAAAAAAGGAGAAAAAAAGAAATTTATGTGATAATTTTATTATGTATTTAAAAGGAATATCAAATTGTAGATAATATTTGTAGCTTCAGGTGTAACCTTTTTTTTATTATATGATGTAATAGAAATGCCTGTTAAATTCCATAAATTAAAAGTTTAAAAAATTAGGCAAATAAAAAAAGAAAGTGTTGCATTCACCTCTTTTTGGTTTTGCAGACAACTTCAAAGAATAGAAATTTTACAATGCTAGAAATGTAGTACTGTCTAACATTATAAATTAAAGATTGCAATGAAAATGCATGTTTCTTCTCAGAGTTACCATTCAGACAAAGGTTTCAAGGTTATTAAAGACTGAACAAAAAAACAATAGAAATGAAGTGGATAGTTAAGAAACTTTTACCACAAATATTTGTTTGATCCCTTTAGAAATCTCATTCAATTGCCTAATGCTCAATTTACTAAAGGGGCAGCTAGTGTAGATGAAGACATAGTAGTAGCTAAATATTCTGGTACTTTGAAAAAATAATCAAAGAAGGTGAACATAAACTGACCAATAAATTTATAAAATGAATGAAATAGATTTATTCTGGAAAAAAGATCTTCTATTTCTCAGAAGGAAAAGATTCAATCTGAATTTAAAGTGTGTAGCAATCACTTAACACTTTTATGGGAAGATAACACATAGTAAGATTTTAAATGAAAATCAATTCTTTTTCCATCTGAAATCCTTGTGGTTTAAGGGCTACAACCACTAATTGTTTCCTTTTTGACAATCCTATAAGAAAGGATGGATAATAAAACCGTGAGCTCAGATTGTGGGAATACAAGTGTCCTTTGCTCTGATGAGAGTATGTGGCTCTTACTTCAAGAGAGATAACCCAATATAGGAATGGAAGCAGGAATATCTGGGGTTAACTATCACCTTGGCAAGTTATTTGGTGTTATGTATGACCTTGAGCAGAATCCTTAAATTCTCTCTGCCTCATGTTCCTCATGTATAAAATGATGAGGTTGGATTTTAAACCTTTAATATCTAATCCAATAAAATGCCCCCAAACCAGATGTCTTAATAACTGATGTCTCAGTGGTGTCTTGTGGCCCAAACTTCATAGTGCTTAGGAAACTGATAACAATGATCTCCTAAAGAAAGATGACTCAATAAAGAACCAATAGATCATTCACTAATTACCCACTAAGGACTAGATATCACTGGGGATACAAAGAAGGAAAGAGAGAGAGAGAGAGAGAGAGAGACAGAGAGAGACAGAGAGAGAGACAGAGAGAGAGACAGAGAGAGAGAGACAGAGAGAGAGACAGAGAGACAGAGAAGAGAAAAAGAAGGAATGAAAGAAGTAAAAGAGGGAGGGAATAAGGGAGGAAGGAAAGAAGAAATAAGTAAATAAAATACGTAAGGAAGATAAAGGAAGGAGGAAAAAAGAAAGAAGCAATTCTCAATGTGCCATATTATATCCTATGTGTTGAGAATAATCAAAATTAAATCCAGTATGAAAGAAAAGAGTCTTAAAAAACCAAATGGCTGCAGAAAAAAAAGCCTCTCAGATAAACTCAAATTTAAGTGCATCCAAAAGAAAGAGGGACACATAATGGAAGATGACAGAAGAAGCTAAAGCTTGAAAAACTTCTTAGGACTTTGAAGGTTGTGGTGTCTCTACTTGACCTCTTACCAGATGTGTGACCCCTTGATAAGTCAATTACTATCTTCCTCATTTTCCTCAACAATAAAATGAGAATAATATTAGCACTTACTACTAATATTGTTATAAGGATCAAATGGAATGATGTTCTTAAAGCTTTTAGTTCATTAGCTAGCACACAGCAGGCAGTAAATAAATATTTCTTTCCTTCTTTTCTCTTTCCTTCAAAAGCAGCTGTGCTTGGATAGAAATTGTACCAAAGGACGGATGGACTCATGACTCGGGGAAGATACTGAAGAGATGAGGAAAAATAGAAAGCAAAAATCACTCAGTTCCTATTTTACTTTCTTCTTCAATAGGAAAATCACTAACCTTTGAGAATGATCATATCATTTTCCTAGAGTTGGATGAAATCTCAAAAATCATCTCATCCAATCCATACTTTGGATATGAATCTATTTCATACCAGCTCTAACAAATAGATATTCAAATCTGATGAAATCCAAAGCTGGGAAACTCTTTAACTCTTGAGTTAGCTTGTTCCATTTAGAGACAACTCTAATTATTAGGATAATATCCTTCTACTCTGACACCTTAATGACTCTGGAACCTAATGGTTCTCCCTCCATCAGTACAGAAAGCAATGATCCAAACCTTCCCATTTTGTTTGATTTTTGTTCACATCATTTCCCTACATCCCTACTGGATACACCCTAAATCTGCTTCTATAATATCTACATATGAGTTCTCATTCTACTTTCTAGGTGGTCTAAGAGAATAAATTTAATCTAAGGATAGAGCAAACTCAAGTAAAAGGGATTTGAGGTACTAGGTAGATGAGAAGATGGCTAGGGAGCACCTCATTGATCTGAATTAGATCAAATCTGACCCAGACGACTTTCATCTAAAAATGAAATTACTTGCAGATGTGATGGCTGAATTGCACCAGAAATCTTGGAGAAATAATGTGAAAATGAGAGAGATTCTGGAGTAAGAGAAGTAGGCAAGTGTCCCTGTTTCCAAAAAGGTCCTTGGCTGTAATGAGTTTCATCAATTGAACTTGTCATTAGGTCATCTGCCTAAAGAGAATAAAGCTTTTTAAGTTAGAAGCAGAGTACAATTGCAATGAGATGAACTAGGAACAAATGAGATTTTCTGGTTTTTATTTTTCTTTCTTGGTACAACCATAAGCTATCTATGGAAAAGAGTCAAAGATTAATTATCAATGTAAAACTTAAATAATATTTCCTTGAACTGATTTTATTTTTTATTGAAAATATAAGATTAAAAAAATTTAGACAAAACAGTAACGTCAGAAATCCCCCCTCTCAGGGCGGCTAGGTGGCGCAGAGGATAAAGCACCCGCCCTGGAGTCAGGAGTACCTGGGTTCAAATCCAGTCTCAGACACTTAATAATTACCTAGATGTGTGGCCTTGGGCAAAGCCACTTAACCCCATTTGCCTTGCAAAAACCTAAAAAAAAAAAAAAAAAGAAATCCTCCCCTCTATCTTTGCCAATTTGACTAAGGTTTAGAAAGGGTGGTGCTGAAGTTTCACCCTATGGTTCAGGTTAATAAATATGTCATTTCTATTTTATGTCATTCCAACTTCCTGAAGTCCATAACCTTCCGTAGACCCTTTTTTTTGTCCAAAACTCATCTAGGAGGCCGCCAAGCATATTAATTCTTTAACATGTGGCCTATGTTATCTTTCTTGTCTCGTTAATGTAGTCCACATGTTGATGTGCCAATTTACAAAATGGTTTCTATTAACCAGCTTATTTCCTTTAATTTACTAATGTTCTGAATACAGCCCTTCTCTTTCATGATATTTAATAGAAAGGTTTCCTAAATTACATATAAATATATGCTATATAAATATTTAATTTATATTATATTTATTTGAAAATTATTTATATGTAACATATAATTAAAAATATTATATAATGCATAATTATATAAGCAACACATAACTATATAATACATTAACTACATAATATAACAATAAAATAGAAAATTTAGTATAATATAAACATTTTATATAAATCACAAATACATACATGTACATATATATAGATATACTTTGAAAGGGTATCTATATGTGTAAATATAGACAGACCTTGGGCAAGTCACTTAACCCCCCCCAACAAAAAAGAGACAACTGTTTCCTCTCTTTTCTTTTTTTTGGGGGGGTTAAGTGACTTGTCCAAGGTCACAGAGTTAGTAAATATCAAGAGTCTGAGTTTGAATTTGAACTCAGGTTCTCTTGACTCTAGGACCAATTACTCTTTCTACTAAGCCACCTAGCTATTCCCAAGAGACACTTTTTTTTGTAAGGCAAATGGGGTTAAGTGGCTTGCCCAAGGCCACACAGCTAGGTAATTATTAAGTGTCTGAGACTGGATTTGAACTCAGGTACTCCTGACTTCAGGGCCAGTGCTTTATCCACTATGCCACCTAGCTGCCCCCCAAGAGACACTTTCAATAGTGTTCAAAACCATGGAGGACTCATCTTTCCTAGACAGATGGTATCAATATTTTAAACTTAACATTTAATCATTTAATCTAGAAATGCAGTTGTCAGGAAAATCCACTTACTTGACAGTTGTACTGCTCATATGGACATCAAGTCAAGCCCCATGTACCTGCTGACCATTTCAAACTGTGATGTAGAGTGGTGTCACAAAACCTTGGATTTGAATTCTGCCATAGATATTGAATAACCATAGAAACCTAACTGAAAGTATTTAACATCTTTAGCTATTAGTGATTTTCTCTATAACTTAGAGTACCTACTTAACAGGGTTACAAAAATCACATTGGATGATATATGTAAAAACTTTACAAACCTTAGTTAGGTAAAGGTGACCTGTTTTAGGCATTTGTTTGTACTGTTTTTTACCCTGGGTAATCAACTCTGAGAATTGCAAAGAATTTTACAATTTGTATATTAGTCAAACTCCCCTATCAAACATTCCCTGATTCCTTCAGTTTAAAGCATCCCTTTTCCATCTCACACTTTTCTATATATGTCTCCTTTACCCCCATCATAACCTATATTGTATGAAACATATCTCTGGAGGGAAGACTGGGCATTATTTTTTAAATCCTTGAATCCCTAGCAGTTATTATGGTGCCTCAGCTATGAAAAAAGATGAATCATTGTTGTTGAATTGAATGAGAGGATATGGAAAAGTGGGAGACAAGGCTGTGGTTAAAATTTTAAATGGATATATCTTTTCCAGTTTGTATAATTAATTCAGATTAATACAAATGCTTCTCCCCTTTCTTTCTAGAATTGTTGATTCTTTCTAGAATTTCTTTCTAAAATTATTAAAGTAACATAATTGAATCATTCAGTTGTCTTTAGTGACTTCATCTATTAGAAACAACAATTATCTGTTTTATTGAACAGGAAATTGAAAGATGATTCTTTTATCACTACTAGGCAAGTTTGCCATTTCTTAAATTTTCCTTTGCCTCTAAATACAAGATCATAATACTTTTTCTTTGAGATCATATCACAGTGAACCCTGTCAGAAAGTCATAAGGTTATCTCTCCTTACACAGCCCTTTCTGGTTCTTTGCACCAATCAGAGTTTTCTGCCTCATTAGAATGGAGGGAGCCCTCCCTCCCCCCCATTAGACAGAGCAGTCAGTCTTATGGTCACTGGCTAAAAGAGATTTCTAAGTGGCATCCACAACTCTTGAGAAAACTGTCAGGGGAAAGACACTGAAGATGTAGTTCCATCCACAGTGCCAGAAAACCTTTGCTGCATCCCTAACAGGCCCAGGAGACCCAGCTTGCGTGGGGCCACCATGCTGCTTTAGAATTACAAAGGGGTCCCCTGCTTTACATATGGACTTGGATGAGTGGGGATAATGCGGAATTGTGAGAAGAATTCTGAACCAAGAAGTGGCCGCCATCTCAATTAATACCCTAACTCACATACTGACTCTCAGCATGACCAAGGGTGAGTCATTTCATTTTTTTTCTTTTTTTTTATTTCCTTGTCTATAAAATGGAAAGAGCACTTCTTGCAAGTATTTGGAAAAGACATTTTAATGATAAAATCAGAAGTTGGCTATGATAGGACTCTGAAAAAGATCCACTATAAATATGAGATTCAGTGACAATGGATTTGGCTGTTCTAGGAACAAGATGCCCCTTATCTCAGTTTTGGGCATTTTCTCTGGCTGTCCCCCAGGACTGGAAGAGTCTTGTTCTTCCACTCCCATGTCTAACCTCTCTGGCTTCCTTTAAGAACCAACTAAAATCTCATCTTTTACAGGAAACCTCCTCCTCCAATCTCTTTGAATTCCACTTATCCTCTCTTGTTCTGTCTATATTTGTTGGCAAGTTGAATGCCTCATTAGAGTGTAAGCTACTTGAGGAGGTCAGGACTATCTTTTGTCTCAATGACTAACATGTTGCAGGTTTTAATAAAGGTTTATTGATTGACTGAATGATTGATATTTTTTACCTTAGAAAACTTATAAGTGGAGTTAAGGAGGATTGATAATAGCAAAAGATGATAGTTTTGTTCCTGTATTTGGGTTGATTTATATTTGAAGAAAAGCGATCACAGTATCATAGATTAGAGCGGGAAAGGATTTCATCGGTTAACTCAGAGAGGTTAAGTGAGTGGTCCAAGATCACACAGCTAAGAAGAGTCTATTAAATAGTTCAAGTATGAAGTTCATCTAATTGCATTTGCTGAAACATAACAACACATGGGATTCACATCAGATGCCCTGGTCCCTTTGTACCGGGTTGTTGGTCTTGACTTTTGACCTCGGTATTCATGTCAGCAATATTTATTGACTTCTATTGGCCAGGTGCTAAATGTTTGGGTACAAAGAATAAAAGGGATCATCTATAACAGCACATAAGCCAGAAATTTGGGTTTCCCAGGCAAAGGTCCCTGTTTGATGTAATTCATTTATTAATTATAAAGCAGACAGATCTGCAGCACCCCTCCAATTTAGGGGCCACTTGAGGGGTAATTGTGCCTGTGGGGAGAGAGGCAGGCACTCAATGACAGGAGCTTTCTCTCTGTCTCTGCCTTCTCAGAGGCACATGAATAATTAACCCAAGTGAGAAACTGATCCAGAGTCTTGTCCACTTGCTAGAGCTTCAGTTCCATAGCTCCAATTACCCACTGGGCAGTTTCCCTTGGATGTGTGGTCCTTACCTCGAATTCCATATGTCCAGAGCCAAACTTCATGCTTCCTATATAAACCATCTCTCCTCTCATTAAGAAACATTGTGGTGTTTAAACATAATTCTTTAGATATAGGGAATTTTCAATAGAAATTCCAGGACCCCTGGGATGTTCTGGAAAGCCTGTGAACTGAACAGAAACAATCTGCCATTTTCTGCTTAAAAGATGACCCTTTTTAATGATGTATTAGGTGAACCCTAAGCAAAGGGGTCATAGGACAGACCACAGTCCTTTCTAATGTGTTAAGCTGACCTTAGGTAACAAGGTCATAAGGTTAGGAGGGGTCAGGATTCATTGGGGAGGACTCTTGAACCTCTTGGAACTGACACCCCATACCCCCCACGCTCAGGTACAGATTTGCACAATCAGAAAATACAGACAAAGGTCTCATTTATAATAATCATTTGCCTAAAAGAGAAGAAAATTTTTATTATTGCTGCTATACTTTTATGTTGTAGTATTACTAACTTTTCTGTGCTATCATCTCTGTTGTGGGTTTGCATTTTTGGATGATTAATCTTTGATTTTTAAGTTTCTGAATTCTAAATTTCATTATCTCTTTTTAAACATTGAAGGCTGCCATCACTCTTACTCACCAACCATCAGTAAATCGAGATTGAATTCAATTTAACAAATGTTTATTAAGTACTGACTATGTCCAAAGCACTAAGAGAACATTAGAGATAAATAAAAAGAGTCCTCAGTGTTTCCTTGCTGTTACTAATTAACTCAGCCAGCTCTCTAACTATCCATTTATCTCATTCATTCAACTAGAATTTATTCAGCATTAACTTTATGAAAGGCACAGTCCTAGGCACTGAGGAGGATGTTGCAGTTTGTCTTTGTTCTCAAAGAAAACCAAAGAAACATCATCATCATTCTAGGTCAATGTACAACATGTCCAGCTGTGATTGGACTGATATGAACTAGGAAAGCTTCACTGTAGCTCAGACATAAAAAATTTCTATGACCATTTGGGAAGGAGATATCTCAAAATTTGCGCATCTCATGTTTCTTTTGATCTACAGCAGTTCTGCTTTGCTTGTAGAGAACAGGTCTTCTTTGTTTCAGGCATGCCATGCTGGATGATCCTTTGCCAGTGCCTCCCATGTTTCACAATCAATACCAAAGTTCTTCAGAGAGACCTTGAGCATGTCCTTGTATGACTTTTTTTGGATTACTCTATGAGCTCCTGCCTTGTGTGAGTTCTCTGTTAAACTAGTCTTTTCGTTGAATCATATGTTCGACCTTCTAACAACATGGTGGACCCAATGGAGTTAACTCTCTGCAGTCGAATTTGAATATTTGAGGACAATACAAAGAAACAAAAATCATAGTTCCTATCCTCAGAGAAGTCAATCCAGGAGGAGGGGATGTGTGTGATGGTGGGAAAATCAGTCAGTTAATTAAGAAATATTTGTTTCTACATATCAGAGACCAGGCTAGATATTAGAAATACAGAGAAGAAAAAGAATCAGTTTCTATTCTTGAGGAATTTACGTTCTGTTGTGGGGGGAAGAGCATTTATATGACACATCTAGATATTAGGCAAAGTTTTATCTTTTTTTCTTATATATGAGGAAAATCCTCATTTTAAAATGAGAATTTATTATTATTATTATTATTATTATTATTATTATTATTAGTCCAAATGAGGTATCAGATGTTAAGTGATTTGTTTAGGGTCACACAGCTAGCAAGGATCTGAGGCTGGAGCTGAACTCGCCTATAAGCCCAGAACACTATCCACTACACCACAAAATACCTTTCCCACCACAACAGAGATGACATCACAGTTTATGCACAAAAGAAAATAAATATAAAGTGATAATGCTGCTTATTCCTCAAGAATGAAGGACTTATGCTTCTCATGACATCCTCATCACTTTATATTTGTTTTCTTTATGTGCTTATCTGAGATGTCATCTCTGTTGTGGAGGGAGACGATGCCATGACAAGCATATGAATTGAATTTCAGTAAGGGGGGGTGCTGGCCTCAGACATCAGCCTCACTTTCTCTTTGAGAACCATCTGGGTCCAGTGGCCAGACATGAATCAGGTCAACTGCAGATGGCCCTGGATGTGAAGCAATCAGGGTTAAGTGACTCACCCAAGATCACACGGCTAATAAGTATCTGAGGTCAGATTTGAACTCTGATATTGCTGACTTCAGGGCTGGCACTCTATATTGTACCAAGCAGCCCATAAATATAAAGTAGTTTAGAAAGAGAGCAGTAGCAGTGTGTCTGTGAATGTGTGTATGAGTGGGTCGGATGGATTAGGAAAGGCTACCTGTTGGAAGTTGGTGTTTGACCAAGTCCTGAAGAGAAACTGAGTAGACAACAAATCTACTATAAAACAGAGTGTGATAAACACATGAGAAATTCAAAGTGCATTGAGAGTCTCGGGGAAGGTAATATTTTTTTCTGTGTTGGCTTTAGGGAGGAGGTAGCCTTTGAGCAGATCCTTGAAGGAAGTTAGGAATTCAGTAGGCATTGCTTAATGTAAGGAGCATTCTCATTAAAATATAGGATGAGTAAAGTCACAGAGGGAAGAGTTCATTTAGGATGTCCACATAGTAGATGAAGAAGAAGTAAAAATGGAAGGAGAGATGAAGTGATCAGGAGTTTGGACTTTAATAGTCAATAAAAATTAAATAAAAACGTAGTCTTTGACTACTTTGGCGACTTGATTAGAAATATATATTAGAAGGCTAATTCAACAGTAGCATATTGGATGGAATGGGGCAACCAGGTGATGCAGTGAGTCACGGAGTCATGGAGGCTCATCCTCTTGTGTTCAAGTCTGGCTTCAGACACTAGCTGTATAACCTTGTACAAAACACTTAATTCTTTTTGTTTCAGTTTCCTCATCTGTAAAATGAGCTGAAGAAGAAAATGGCAAGACTCTCCAGCATCTTTGTCAAGAAAACTTCAAATGGAGTCACAATGAGTTGGATATGATTTAAGAAATGACAACAACAAATGTTGGATGGAACTGGAGAGGAAGAACTGATCAGGAGATTATTACAATAATACAGATGGGAAATGATGAGGATTTGGACTAGGGTAGTGACAGCAGTAAGTTCAAGGAAGTAATAGATTTGGGAATTACTTTGGAGAGAAGATAAATTGAATTTTATTTCTTTCTTGAATTTGGTGTGGTTTATTTTTACCATAAACAGAAATAAGTAAGTCATGAGGAATAAACAGTACTCACAGGAGATATGAATTTGGATTTGGACAGGTTGAGGTGCTAATGTGGTGCCCAAGAGAAAGTTGAAAATGTGGACCAAGAGCCTAGAAAAGAGGCTGGAGCTGGCATTAAGATCTGGGAATAATCCACAACTCTGAAATTGCTTGAATAGATAAAATGCATAGACATGAGAGTTGAAGAGAGAGAGAGCAAAAGAGAGAGAGAGAGAGAGACAGACAGACAGACAGACAGAGAGACAGACAGACAGAGAGAGAGACAGAGACAGAGAGACAGAGACAGAGACAGAGACAGAGACAGAAACAGAGACAGAGAGAGACAGTCAGACAGAAGGAAAGCCAGACAGAGAGAGACACACACACACACACAGAGACAGAGATACCAAGACCGAGACAGACAGGCAGACACAGAGACAGAGAGACAAAGAGAGGCAGACACACACACACACACACACACACACACAGACAGAGAGACAGAGACAGACAGAGAGACAGAGACAGAGACAGAGATAGACAGAGGGAGAGTGCCAGAGACAGAAAGACAAAGAGATAAAGAGACATAGAGAGACAGAAACAGAGCACCAAAGATAAACTGAGAGAAGGAAAGTTGCAAGCACAGAGACTGAAGAATAGAGGAAGGCAAAGGAAGGAGACAAGAGTACAAAAAGGAAGGAAAGGAAGGGGAAGACCAGGGGAAAAGAAATGGGCAAAAAGGACAAAATACAATGTTGGAGAGTAGCTCCATTCAGGAGCCAAGACAAGGAAGATGAATCAGCAGTGATGATAGTTGAGGAATTATCTTCGAGGTAAAATGCCAACCCAAAAGGTACAGTGCCATTTGTTCCAAGGTAGGAGTAAATGCTTCCAGAATCTTAGGGCAGCCCCAAATTCTTTATTTTTAGCAAACTTTAAGCTTCCTTAAGACTTTTGGACCACCTTCTATTGAGAAACTAGGGATTGTCAACAGAGTCTAAATTAATTAAAAGAAGAAATTTTATTTATCTTACTGAGCCTCTGCTCTGGTCAGGAAATGGAGGGGGGGTGTATGACCCTTTTTTGGGTAAGCTTCTTTGTAACTCTCATTTTACTTTGGGTATTTGAGGTTATGCATCACATAAAATAACAAAAAAAATGTTTTGTTCCTTTCTACTCACAGGTTGTTTTTTCAGGAATGGGCTGAGGAATATGCTTATAGCAAATTGCAAATCTAAGAAACTGGTTCCCAACCCCAGATAGCAAATGACCTTTTCATAGTCACCAATCCTCTTTGCTTAACTCCTTATTTGTTCTAGCTCCCCTTTTCACATGCAGAAACCCTCAAAAAATCTTCTCTAAGCGACATGGGGCTTGCAGTCTATACTGTAGAAGTCTACACTATCACAGATTCTTTTATTATTGAATTAACAAACTGTTCCAAAGGACCCAAGAACAGTAAGAAATACCCATCAAAAGATACACCAGGGCACCCATGAACAAATTCTGGCCAATTTTACAGATTTTCCTATGGGATTAAAATAATGAGTATATTGATATATTCTAACTTCACAAGTGAATAGAAACACTGAAAACATTCACAGAAAAGCATAAACAGATAAGTAATTTTTGGCAAAGGAACTAAAGAAAATGCAGGGACTGAAGAACATCAAAACAAATCCAATTATTATTTCAGGAACAGGAATATTTTCAAACACACCAGTGGTATATCTTAGAGAACAATAAATTTGGAATGTTTTGTAACAGTTTGGGAAATAGTAATTTTAGATACTTGCCCAACCACTAATAGTACATTTGAGCAATGTATTTGCTCAATAGAGCATATGTGCTTATGAGTTAACATCAGATTAATCTGAGCTACAAATGTCAATAGGAAGAATGTATGTACAGATAATTATTATTTGAGAGTGGAAAAATTCTTTACATGTTCATTTCTCTTACCATTTTCCATTTTTGCCATTTCACTGATCAGAGATACTAAAGTATCTGTAAGGTCTTATGGAAATAATTTATGTTAATGGAACTCCAGAATAGTCATTTGATACATAAGATTGAAGTAGAAGTGATCTGTCTCTACTTCTGTCTCTTCATCCTCATTTTTTCCCATTTCTTACTAACTGGAAAAGCTCTCAATTAATGTCAGGTTAGTCATTAGAAGTTATAATTGGTTATTATTCTGACTGACCTGATATTGATAGATGGTTCAGCCAACCCATAACAGGGACAAGAGAAGATTGGAGGACTGATTCAACCATACATGAAGGTATGACCTATCACTTTGAAAATTCTGTAGTAATAGTAGGGGCCTGTCTTTAGATAGTAAATAGTTTAGCTTTTCTCTTCTCACTTCTGGAGTAACTCGAAAACTAGTAAGTTTCACCAAGGTCCTTGTTTCCCCCAAATGTGCCAATGCCTCCAAATTGCATTTGGTCTGGCTATGCACCTTTCTGAGTCCTGTGTTCTAACAACAATGGTGCTTTAAGATACAAAGGTAGTCTAGTTAGCATGCTGTTGATATCCATTAAAAAAGAAGCAGTTAGGTGGGTCAGAGGATGGGATGCTGGACTTAAAGTAATGAAAATCTTAGTTCAAATCTGACCTCCTACATTGTGTGACCTTGGGCATGTCACTGAATTTCTGTCTGCCTCCGTTTCCTGAATTGTAAAGTAGGGCATCTATGTTGCTTGGTTGTGAGAATCAACTGAAATTCTATAAAAAGCTTATCATATTAGCTATTATTAAAAAAAGGAAGTGATGAGTAGGGACTTTTTTGGACAGCCTGTCTCAATCATGATCAACAAAGATTATCTTCTACTCATTTATTATTATGTAAATTTCCCTTCTTTTGCTGTTCTGATTCTTTTTCCATCATCTGCTTTACTTGATTCTGATTGCTTGCCATTCTCCCCCATCTCATTCTATTAGATTTTGGTTGAGTTTGAGTTTTGTTCTCTCCTGCTTTATAAGCTTTGAAATGTTCTGGCCCTTGTGAAAGATCTTGTTCAATCCTTAGGACCTCAATCATTCATCACATCTCTTTCAGTACTGAAGAGGACCTAGGCACTTCCTGCTGGTATAGATGCCTCAAGTGGCCCTTATATTTCTTCTCCTTCTTATCTTAAAAGGGAAGCTTTTCACCTGTACCTCAATAATTGGTTTGGATAGAGGTGAAGAAAATTTACTGGCTTCATCTTTTGTTTAAAATTTTGGTTACAAATTGCATGGATTCAAGTCAACATTGAGTGGTGGAATGAAGGTTTGAGACTTCACATACTCTCTTGTTTGTTTCAAAGCTGTGGAAAATTGAACACTGACTAAAGCTCCCCTCTGAGAGGAACTCTTCACTGTTGCATTGCCTTGCCCAATGTGGAAGTATCTATAATTCAGGGATTCATGGGTGTGATGGGGTGATCTATCTACTTAGTCACATCATAAGAATTGCCAGAGCCAGATCTCTGCTAGCATAGCTTTTGTGTTTCCAGGAAATACCTTCATGACCCAGAGAGACTGGAATAATTAGAGCCTTAGTAGAAGAAAAAATCAGTCTTTTATAAAGGACTTTATTTTACTGCAATATATGTTTATATCTATATATGTTTAAAAATGAATTTAGGGATTATCAAAAGTAGAGAAGTTGTTAGATTTCCCCTCTTCCCCTTTGACCTTATTTTTTAAGGGATTCAAGTTTATTTAGGGGGAAAATGGCAATCTTTTTACTGACATCAGTAGGACATCAGACTGGATCATTACTGCACATCTCTACCCAATGACTTTTCTTCTCTTTCTTTGAACTGTACTTAGTCCCCCACATTGCTGATATTTTTTGCCAGGTTATCAAAAAGAAAACAAATAAATAAATTAAAATAGATAAATAAATAAATATATATGTGAGTGTATGTGTATATATATATATATATATATACATATATATATATATAAATTTATATAATCTTTTGACATGCAGTTTTGATTTAAAATATTTTATTTTACTTGCTAAATAAATTATTGATAGCAGAAATATATGTATAAATCAACTTGCAGAGTAAATAAAATGAGCATGAATGAGGTAAAATATGAATTCTGATGAAAATACTGCTATATTAAGATATATGATTTGCCTCAGGACTTTTATTAGTATATAAGTATACACATACACACACATCAATTAATTAACATTAATTAAGCTCCCCCTATGTACCAGGGCAGCTAGGTGATGCAGTCGACAGAGTAGTGGGACTAGAGTAAGGAATACTCATTTTCCCGAGTTCAAATCTGGCCTCAGGCACTTATTAGATGTGTGATACTAGGCAAATCACTTCCCCGTTACCTCAGTTTCCTTATCTGTCAAATGAGATGGAAAAGAAAATGGCAAAGCACTCTCATATCTCTGCTAAGAAAGTCCCAGATGAGGTCAAAAAGAGTTGCACAGGACTGAAAAAGATGTACAATAACAACCACATGCATTAGGTACTGCATTAAGCAAAAGAGGCAAAAGAGAGTCATGCTCATAAGGAATTTATAATCTAATTGAAGAGACAACATGCATATAAATATATAAAAACAACTTTTATTTGTAGACTGAATCAAATGTTTTATATGCATTGATATAGACATATGCAGCTATATTTAAAAATACACATACACATAATACATACAGTTACGTGCCCACTTGTGTCTCCCCCATTGCATATTGTGAGCTTCTTTAGAGAAGTTTGTCTTGGGTCTCTTTTATGTATCTCTAGAGCTTAGTACAGTGTCTGACCCATAGTAAGCACTTGATGTTTATTGACCGATTTAGTGGAAATTACAAAAAAAGGAGGAAATTGATAGGGAATAATATTGCTTTAATGATTTCACATTTCTGCCTAAAATAAAGGTCCTTAGTTTTTAAAACCCATATTCTACTAGTGGATGGGTAAGAATGAGAATCCTAGAATACTATGGTATCCGAAGAATTAAATTTTAAATCCAGTGAGAGAGAGAGAGAGAGAGAGAGAGAGAGAGAGAGAGAGAGAGAGAGAGAGATGGTAGGCCTGGGGAGACTGAAACAGAATTTCCAAGCAACCTTGAAAGCAATTTTTAAACTATCACAACAATGTTAATCTCTTTGACCTAGTGATTCAACTAGGTATATACTGAACATATACACACACGGTGGTTAAATAGAGAAAGAAGAATCCCTCATATACTAAAATATTTAGAAGTACATTTTGATGGTAGAACTAGATGTCTTCTGGTAAATAAACAAGATAAATGTCCATCGATTGGGAATTGAATCAACAAATTGTGAGATTTTAATGTAATATAATTAAATAGGTGAGGTATTAATGTAATAAAATTAAATTGTGGTAGGAGAAAGAATAAGAAATTTGAAGTATAGTATGACATTAACTGAATCAGAATGAAGTAAGCAAAATCAAGAAAAATAGTGGAAGGGTGAATAATAATAAGCAAGTAAGACCAAAAGGAACCTGAAGTCTTATGGAACACTGTATTCACTTGCAGACTCAATTGATGGGTTGATCATTTTGGCTGAAATGTTCTTCCCCCCCCCTTTCTTTTTTATCCCATATTCTAATCATGACTTACAGGTTGGAAGAAGGGAAAGGGTCATAAGAAGATGATATTAAAACAAGAGACTACATTAAAAAGTAAAAATTAAAAAGAAATAAAATTATCCTAAGTAGCTTTTGGTGTTCTTTCCAGGTCTGGTTCCTGATGACATCTAGTCCATATTTTCCTTCTTATTCTAAGGGACTGTTATCTTGCTTAAGTGTTAAAGAGATAGTAGATTGGTTGGGGAGCTGACTTCCAAGTCAAATCAGGTACATCTGAATGAGGGTCTCACCTCTGACACTTAAGGGATCTGTGACCCTGGAAAGTCCCTTAATGCACAATGCCTAAGGCTTCTCTTTGAGGCTTTCATTTGCATGTCCAATGTCAAATGGTCCTGGAAGAAAGGTCTTTCAAGCCCATCCTTCTTGCCCCAGTGATTTTACTTGGTAATACTTTGTGCTGCATGCATTTTCACCAAGCAATTAAAACAATATATATGATATTATGCATTTCTCATAACATTATACTAGGCTTCTGAGATTCCACATAACCTGGTTTTTCTCCTACTATTCTAATTATTCCTTCTTCATCCTCTTCTTGACTCAGATGTATTTCTCTTTCTCTCATTCTCTCTCTCTCTCTCTCTCTCTCTCTCTCTCTCTCTCTCTCTGCACTGTCTTTTTCTCCATTTCTTTCTCTTTTTTTGGCTTCCTTCTATCTCTTTTCAGACCTACTAATCCCTGACTCCACCAGTTTTTTTACTTGGCAATCACTTGACTTTAATGATCACTTCTATTTGGATGATTCCTAAATCTATATCTCAAGTCCCATCTTCTCTCCTGTCTCTTGGTGACATCTCAAAAAATTGACTTTACTATGTAATTCAATTCAATCCACCCTTTTAAAGCATCTACTATACAGAAAAGTTTTTTTACCTCACAACTAATGGATATAATTTATTCAATTCTAGTGTATACTTCATAGATAATCCAAGCCCACTATATATTTTTCCATTTCCTTTTATATTTTCTTTAACGTTAATTCTTCAGAAACTGTTATTCCATGACTCATGGACACATATATTCCAACAATAATAATGTTAAAAGATCTTTGATTGATGGTGAAGCTGCTATTAGTAAATGAATTTGCATAATTTCCCAAATGCAAGTTGCTCAACTATCTTACTCCTATTTAGTTTCCTTAAAGCAGGGACAAGGAACAACAGAAGGAGAATTAATGAGCTCCATTGTTACCTACATAATATCAGGATCCTAAGAGGAAATTCCTTAGCATATTGGAATGACCCTATAACATTCTTAGAAAGTTCATAGGAAGACAAGAATAAAAGATGAACTGGTTGGGTTTTGCCTCTTTGGAAGGAAAGCATTATTTATGAATCAATCAAAAATTTTAATATATGAATGATATTATGCTAAGTACTGGGGATACAAAAATAGATTTCAGATAGACTCTACTTTCAAAGAGACTACAATCTTTGCCTGATCACATATCTCATCTGTGTCAGAAAAAGCTTTGAATCTAGATTCTCTTGATTCCAGTGCTGGTCCTCTATTAACTTTATCATTCTTCTGCTTAAACATATGCATCTATCTGTAAGGACATAGACTGGGCCTATGATTTCTTTGTTATAGGAAACCTCAAGGTGAGAAAACACATAATGAAAAATTGGCAATTTATCACCTTAGAGAGTTGTCTGGGGACATTAAGAGATTAAGTGATTTGCCAAGGATCACAGAGACAGGATGTTTCAGAGAAGACTTTTTTTTATGTTTTTTTTTTTTTTTTGCAAGGCAAATGGGGTTAAGTGGCTTGCCCAAGGCCACACAGCTAGGTAATTAAAGTATCTGAGATCAGATTTGAACCCAGGTCCTCCTGACTCCAGGGCCGGTGCTTTATCCACTGTGCCACCTAGCCGCCCCTCAGAGAAGACCTGAACCCAATTCTATCTGGTTTTAAGGTTGGCTCTCTAACCCCTGAACAGAGAGTCACACTGTTTCTCTATTTGTATATTTATCTATTTATATATGTACTGATTGATAAAATTAGCTGTTGATACAATTTAATAAATATTTAATCTTTATTAAATATGTACTTTATTTCATTTAATTCTCAAAACAACTCCATGACTTAACTAGGCTAATTATTCCTGTAGATCACTGACTTTGAGGTAGGGAATGGTAGTTCAAATGTTGCCTCAGTTTCTACCGATATGATGAGGAAAATATCACCTAACCTCTCAGGGACTCAATTTCTTCACTTATGAAAGAATATGATTGATATCTGACCTTGAAGTGTCTTTTAGCTTTATTTTCCATGATTCTACGATTTATATTTTATAAGATAAACAATTTGAAGTGAAGTTAAATGAGTTACCTGGGTAACTAGAGGTAGGAAGAGGACAGACTAAGTCTGCTTCTGATTCCAGAGCAGCCTTCCTTTCCACTCCATCACACTCACCTCCAAGAATTTTAGTAGGGTGAAAGGGAAGATTATAGAGGTATTGTATGCCACATCTGCCTCCATAATAAGCTTTTATTCTAGCAAGAGGAAGGCTTAATGAGGGAAAGGCAAATAGTTCTTAATTAGTTGCTAAAGAAAGAAGGTTTATTAACATCCATGGTGTATTGCTGGTAATGACCAAGATGTCATATGTTTTTAATAGAACACATGGATAAAAATGTGAGTTTAAGTCAAGTGGAATAACAAAATGTATGTATTTATGAAGGAGAATCTGGGATATTCACACAGTGGTCAGTAAATAAATATTTTTTTCCTTTTTTTAAAGTATTAAATGACACAAGGGATCACGTCAAATTAAACAGGTTTCTTTTTTCATTTCTTTTTGTTCAACATATAAATAAATATATTGGTGAACAAAAGAGAAGATATGAAATCAATTGCTTTTGGCTACAACAAAACAAGACAGGAGAATGATGACATCTAGTCAATATTTTCTGTCTTATTCAAAGGGGCTATTATCTTGCTCAAGTGTCAAACATTATGCCATTGGGGATGTTCTTTTGATGAAGACTCTAATGCATTTCTATAAGGATTGGGGACTTTTCATTTACAAAGTTCAAACCATTATGTTGGAGTCACCCTTTGGTAAATAAGTGTTAGGTTATTTTTATGACATGTGGGCACTCAAATTCACAACAGAGTTGTTTAAATCTCTTTTCCAAGTAAATATGTAAGTGTGCGAATGGAAATGTCTTAACCTCAAAACAAAAGGAGAAACTTAAGAAAACCATACTGAATGAATTGATTAATTGAGAAGCAGTGATTAAAGACCTAAGAGCAGACCTCCAAAGATACTCTGCAGAGGTGTTGCTGCAGAAAGGAGGGACAGAATTAGGATAATCCTCAAGATTGGATTCTGATTTAGCATGACCAACAACTGCAATTCTGAAAACTAATTGAATATGATTTTAGGACAATGTTTTTTGCCCACCTATGTTGAGAGTATGGGAATTTTAGAAAATATGTTTTCTTTTCTCACTATTCCATTAGCACTATTTAGCCTCCCTTGGTTCACACTCTTTGGTCCCTGGAATAATTTTCTTATTTATTTTTATCTTCTCTCCCTCCTCTCATTATGCATTCATAATTTATATTTAATAACAATAATAATAATGATTTACCTTTCAGGACTGGAAAAGACTTTTCTACTGTTCAACAACCCTATGATAGCTACAAGTTTTGCTAGCCTAAGGTGGCAAAAGAAGAAACTGAAGTTCAGAAAGGTCCTCTATAGAATTACCAAATACCAGTACGTGGGAAGAACCAAGAGCTAACACTTCTACGATGGCCCATTATTTCCTGAGAACTTTCTGGAGAACAATCATATGTGGTAGAAATTGTAACATATTACTCCCATTTTATGTATAAGGAAACTGATAGTCATAATGGTGACATTAGTTTTTTATTAATTTATTTTCTCTAATTGGTAAGTTGTGGAGCAATGACTTAAATCAGGGTGTCTTGCTTCAAATTCAATTCTATTTCTGCTATACAGCTTCCTCTCCAACTCCATGTCTTATAATATCTACAAAGAAATGACTCCCCTTTTAAGAAGTTGCTTTTCTATAAATGGAACAGACAGTTTTGGTTCATCCATATAACATGAGAATAGATAGGAATTCTTTTTCCTGTCATGTCAAGAGAATACATGAAGAAAGTCATATACAATTTAAAATTCAGGTTAAAACAGGTGAGATACTCAGTAAATACAGTTTATGGATTAAAAAATAAGGATGAAAGTAGTATTAAAAAGTTCTTATGAGAGTAATGTGGGGGCAGCTAGGTGGCATAGTGAATAGAGCACTGGCCCTGGAGTCAGGAGTACCTGGGTTCAAATCTGGCCTCAGACAATAATTAGCTAGCTGTGTGGCTTTGGGCAAGCCACTTAACCCCATTGCCTTGCAAAAACCCTAAAAAAAAGAGTAATGTGGAGATTACTGGGTAATAAATCAGAATTTGAATCTCAATTTATTAACTACCTATTGAGGAGTTCCTTGCTCCAGTGATTTCCTTCTACGAACCTCAGTTTTCTTTTCTGTAGTATGAGGTCTAGGGAATTTGTATTATTCTTTTTTAGCTCTAAATCCATTATCCAAATCATAAACAGCCTTTTCTTAATTCTCTCCAGTGCATGATGACCATTCATTAGAGAGTTACAGAATTATTATCGTATGGTTATTATAGAATAATAATATTTGAACATTAGTGGAGACAGCGGTAGCCACTGAATCCAACCCGCTACTTTATGCCCATCTTTCTCACCTATTTATTATAGTTATCGGGGTCTATATTATACCTTTTGTATAGCTGTTTGGCTCTAGATCCTATGAGGGCTGGCACTGAGTCAATTCAATGTACTGAATTTTTATCCGGTACCTAGTACCAAAATATGCAAGGGATCAAGAATTCCATCCAGATAAGTCTTTCATCAAAGCAGATTACAACATAACTTGGTTAAATGACTTGCTCAGGGTCAAACAGCTAAGTCAACTAAAGGTGAATGTCTCTGGGGCTCTGAATTCAGTCCTCTTTTTTGTCCACATTAGATAAAAAAATTTTATTGACATTCCAAGTCCTTCATCACTAGTCCACTTCCTGTCCTTCCAGTTTTCTTGCTTACTATTTTTCACATACTTTGTGATCCATAGACACTGATCTGCCTGCTGATCCTCCCTTTCTGGACTTGCAATATTTTCATTGACTGGAATACTCTACTCCTACTCTTGGTTTCTCATACTTCATTCAAGATGCTGTTAAATTTCCATTTTTTAGAAGCTTTTCCTCATTTCCCCTTTAATGCTAATTTTTTCTGTATCTCTAATTTATTTTGCATCTCTTGGTATATCAAGGTTTCATACTGTCTTCCCCATTAGACTGAAAATGGATTGTCTCTGGTCTTTCTTTGTATCACTAGAACTTAACACAGTGCCTGGAAGAAAAAGTAGGCTCCTAAAAATATTTTTTGACTGATTGTCAAAGGTGAGATATGAATTTAGTTTTTCCTGATACTAACTCCAACATTTCACCCACTAAATCATGCTGTCTCTTTGAGTCTAATGAAGGGCTTTACATGGAGCTGACCCTTCTGTTAAATTAAATAATAAATAAATGATTGTTTATTTTAAATATTATATATTAATTATACAAAATAAAAAATATTAATTTGAATAAAACATAATAAATTAACTATAAAATTTATCAAAAGTAAGCTTCTTGAAGATAGGAGTTATGTTTTAATATTTCTTTTATATCCACTTTATGTCCAGGACATGATAAGTTCTTATACTTGTTAAATAGAATTAAATCTCTGATACAGAATGACTAATAAATGCTTAATTGACTCACTGAATTTTTGGAATGGATTATGCTCACCATCTACATCACTGAAAATTTATTAAGCTTCTAGCTGATACAACTGCAAAAGACCTCTAATTGTTGAATAAATGAATTTTCAGTAGTAGGCAGTCTTCTACAAGCTACTGGAGTTAAAGTCAGTGGTATTTCAATTTAAATCTCTTTTCTGACATAGGATAAATCAGTTAACCTGCTTTATTAGTTTGGCAGCATTTGGACCCAAAGATAAGTATTTAATAAATGCTTGCTGACTGAATAACCTGTATTTGCCTCAGGTAATTCCGCAGAATCAACATTTCCTTATCTATAAAATGGGGAATGACCTCATTGGATGGTCTCTGAGATTGTTTTGTAGACCAAGATCTATGATCCTAGGTAGTCTAATTTTGTTTTAGAAATATAGTTTTTGGTTTTATATTATGTTTAAGAAAAATTCAGATCGATAGCCTATTTTGATGCAGAACCAATATAGAATTTACTATTATTTTTCTTATATTAGTTTATTTTGAACTCTGTTCTTTCCTTTTTTTAAGAAGAAAAAATGGAATTTTGACCATCTGCTAAGATGTACCTAAAGTTAAGTACCATAAGTATTGTAGCAAAAGTCTATGTAATATCAAATGTAAATCCTGGAAGTGGCTGGGTTCCTCTGTGTAATCCTTTATTATTTTTCTTCAAACAATATGAATAATAAATCAAATGATCTTATGAATAATTGGATCGCCTGTATAATTAGAATTTTTCTCCTTGTTATAATTTGTAGTATGGCTGAATTGAGCAACTCATATAATGAGTCATTACATCCTCAGGCTTTTAAGGAAGTTATTTCTGAAGGTCTGACTAAGAGGGCTAAAATATGTCTGAATTAAAAAGAATGACAGGCTGCAATCAGGGTTGTGAAATAAAGGTGCTCAGTGAGCAGCCCTATTATAATCAGAAAGCGAAAGGAGCCGATCTCTGTCTTGTGCATGGAGGTAGAGGAAATGATGAATACCTTCGCTAACTCAGTCGGTGCAAAATCAATCTTTCACTGTCAATTTTAAATGAACTAATTTGTTCACAAACGTTCTCCGTCAGTTTGGAAGCACATGCCGCTCTTTCCTATTAGCAAATCCTTTAATCTTGACTAGTCCACTGAGTAAGAAATCTAGAAATGTGTTAATATGACTGGACGTATGTAGGAGGAAAAGAATTGATTCTTTTAATTAGTGTCTGCTCAAGTTATAGCTCCTTCTTTGAGTGAACTATTGACCTACCCATATCATCAGAGATATATGTATAATATATATGCCTAAAGTTAAATTTTACTCTTTATTTATTGATACATTAGAGAATTCAAAGAAAAACCCAGTCTCTTCCTCCCCATACACCCTTCTGACATTTTTGAATTTTCACTGACACATAATATTGAAAGTAGGAGTCTTATATGTCATTTAATCATTATTTTTTGATTTCTAAAATTGTATATTATTGATCTGTATTTTGACCATTTTAGAAAGTTCAAATTATTTATGATGGAAGGATTTTTGGTTTTTGTTTTAGATTGTATTATGTTATTTTTAATGTCTTGTTTTGAAGGCTCATGCAATTTGAGACCAACTTCTGATGAGGAAAAGAGAAAATTAAATGAAATTGTTGATTCCTGAAGTTATTTTTCAGGTGTCACTGAAGAACACAAGAAGTAAATCTATGGTTTATAGAATGAATATAATATTATGAGATAAAGAATTATAAAAATGATGTAAAATTATTTATTGTAATTATTGTGAATTGCATTGCAATATATTTTGAAAGTTGCTTAAAGATATATATATATATATATTTTATTAACAGAGGAATAAAGGAAAGAAACATCAGAATGCATGTAAAATCTTGAAAGGCCAACTGCTGGCCCTGGGTATGGATTGGGACCACATTTCTGACATTAATTAGATAAGTATCCATGTGCAAGTCACTTAAACATATTGAGCATTAAGTTTTTTCATCTTTAAAATGAAGACAATAATGTTTATTGGATATAAGTCAAAGAGTATTGCCAAGATTAAATGTGACAATATAAAGCATTTTGCAATTTTGAAGGTCTTTGTAAAGGTCAACCAAGCTAAATCAAGTCAACAATCATCTATTAGTTATTCCTATTTGCAGGCACTGTGCAGGGTTTATGAAGATAAAAAAATGCCTGTATATTTGTACCTTTAATTCACTGGAGAGAAAATAACACAGAAAGGAAACTGAAAAATTGAGAAGTTGGGATGGGGAGAAGGGCAGTTAGTGGTTAAGTCTGGAGGGTCAAAAGCAGAGATAGAAGAATGAAGGACAGTTGCCATGGGAACTACCCCCATAAAGAGACTATGGAAAGTAGAGGGATCTTCAAAAGTAAAATGGCTGAAGGGATTATTTATTATAATCCATTTATCCAATACCATTGATTGAAACTTCCTTGATGGCAGGAACTATCTTTTTAATTTTGATTAAAGAATCCTAGATTCAGGGCTAGAAAAGACCTCTGGGGACATATGGATCAACCCCCTCATTATATAGGTGAGAAAACTGAGGCAAAGGGTAGAAATGGGACTAACCCAAATTTCCAGAGCCAGTAATTAATTTCCAGGCTGTAATTCAGGCTTTCCAATTCCCAATAATAACCTGGAGTCTGACTTTAAGTATTATAACATTATTTTGAGAATGGATAAACAGCAATAGGAGAGATGTTTGAAACACATTAAAGTGGTTTTTTTCTTCAAACAAAGATGGAAAACCGATCTGAAATTTGATAGAACAATATGTAGGGATATACTGATTCTGGATAGTAAATCATAGAATTACAGGCCTAGAAGGGATTTTAGAGATTTTGTTTAGCTTCCTCTTTCTGCAGCTATAGAGAATAAGGTTTTCTGAGGTCCAATCTAATCCAATCCAGTAAGTATTTTTTGAGAGCTTCCTATGTACCAGCTATTTAAAATCATTGATATGTTTAGAGTGGTAATGGATCGTAGTAGATATAAAATATCAAGAAACTGAAACCCAAGTAGACATAGTAGAAATTAATGCTATAAAGTCAGGGTTTTGACTCCAAATCAGGACTATTCTCATTACACCACTCCGTTAGACAAGGAACATGGTCTTCTCCTCTGTCTGTTCAGATACATAGTACAAATCACGAATACCGCACTCTTGAACTTGGGAACCAAGCAAAACTGTTTATTTATTTATTAGGTTTTTGCAAGGCAGATGGAGTTAAGTGGCTTGCCCAAGGCCACACAGCTAGGTAATTATTAAGTGTCTGAGGTCAGATTTGAACTCAGGTCCTCCTGACTCCAGGGCCAGTGCTCTATCCACTGTGCCACCTAGCTGCCCTATTTATGTTTTTGACTATAAAGTTTAATCCATACTTGTTAATGTGGATTTCTTTGATTAATTATTCCAACATGGGAATGGTTCTATGATCTCAATCAATTTAGATGGTCTCTCCAATGACATGGGTTAAAATGCCCATCCATGGGACAAAGCTCTAAACACCTTTCTCAATTTCTCCTGTCATCTATGGGATATCAGTAGAACTTAACTGCTAGTCATCCCTTACCCTTGCCATTTGATCTAGTTTCTCTTCTCTGATATTTTTCTCACATATTTTCCTCATTTTTTTCTTAAATTTTTCTTAAATTTTTTTCTTAAAAATTCCTCGTTGGTACCTTGTACACATTCACTATGAGTTCCATCATAATCCCTCTTTGTGATATTAATTTTCAATTCTTCAAAACTATATTATGTTCTTAATTAGGAGAAGATATTTTCAATTAATAATGAAAATAATTAGTTTCTGTATTGCCGATTACATACATTACCTCATTTGACCCTCATAATAACCTTGTGAGGTGCATTCTCTAATTATTCCCATTTAACAGATGAGGTAATAGAGATCGAGAAAGGTTGTGTAAACTGCCCACCTGCACACAGACAATACGTTTCTGAGTCAGAATTTGGGTTCAGACCTTCCTGACTTCAAGATCAACACCATACACAACACTTCCATTTACCTGCCCTGTTTACATTAGAAAAATGAATGGATTCAATTAATTCTATCAACCATTTATTAAATACTTTCTATTTGTAAGGCTTGGTACTTAAGAGGAAAGAGCTATCAAAACCTTCTTTGTAATATATTAAGATCCATCTTTGGTTTTGATCTGCTGCCCAGATGAGAAAAATATTTGTACTTGTTATTATGAAGCAGTTCAAGGGTGAGTTTGACTTTTTTCCATACATAGTTTTATCCATTAGTTTTGTTATTTGAAAGGAAACCTTACAAGCCTTTGCTTTCTTGAATCCTTTCCTATTTGATGTTACTAGTTACTAGTTGTTACTAGTGAATTGCAGTTTTCTAAAATGGACTAAAATAAAACTTTCTGCAAAATGCTTTTCCACAGAAATCCATCACCAGAAAACCAGACTTCAAATCTATGTGGATGTTTAGTGTTTCAAGGTTAGCCACTTCATACTGGTAGTTTACCCAAATTTATAGCTCTACCAAAAAAAAAATACTGCTCAGACATGAATTTACCTAGGCCATTTAGGCAGTTTATTATGAAGTCTTTCTTATTCCTCAATTGAAAATCTTTGGAGCACAGGACTAGCATGTATATAATGAGAAATAATTATGATAAAATTATTTTTATTCTCTTTGGTGGATAGATTAGTTCTTTGAGTAGAGTTAGAGACTTTTGTCTGTTGAAAATTATTTTAAGTGTGGGAATCCTTCATTTTCTTCTTTTTCTACTTTCACAGAGTTTCCAACACTGTGCTGCAATGCAGTAAAACATTTTTTATCTTCTTATCTTTACAATTTACAAATTAAATAACTTAAAGAGAGACACTGAAAAATTAAGTAACTTTGAAGAAAAATTCCTATTTCTTTCAGGAAGGTGATCAAATATCCTTCTGAATTTTGTGAGTTCCTGTAATCAAAAGTCCCAACCAACTAAACTCCATTTTCTAGTTTGTAGCTACAAGAAATAACACTGGGTTAAGCATGTTTGGCAAGAAGGGAAAGTTTTGGTAAGTGCATCTGCCAGCCTCCTGACTGCGGCTCTGATGAGATTTGTCAGTCCTCACTGGCACTGTGCGTTCAGGCTGAAGGCTCCCTCCTGGCCGGACCCAAGTCATGTGCCAGAGATTCCTTGTCAGGAAGAGTTATACCAGTCACAGAGCCTAATGCTATCCCTGCTGTCAGAGCATTCCAATTTTTAATCACTACATGACTTGTCAGATTGAATATGAGCCCCATGGACAGAATTTAAACCCTACATCTCATGAGCATGCCCAGAATGGCTGACGTTGGACGTTTCTGTGGTCACCTCTTTAATTTTCATACTGGATCCTTCAGAGCTCTTCTATCTTAAATCCCTCTTTCCTCCCACTGTGGTGGACCTAGGTTGTTATTCTACTATTTCTGACTTGGACCACAATAGTCTAAAGCACATGCTTTGGCTTAGTGAATGATCCTAAAGTCCCAGCAGGTTCTTCCTTCATCCATCATCTATCCACTGTGGAGAGAACCCTGCTATATCCATAATTATGCAGAAAAGTAGCCAAACTTGCCTTCCAGATCTGCCCACCCCACCTGCCACTTCCTTTCATACTGAGAGGACATTCTCTCTCACTGTGTTTGTTGGGTTTGAAAATTTGTAGTGATTTTCAAGCGGCTTTCTGAAATTCATATCTCAAGAATATTTTCCTTAGAATGTTGCTTTTGAAATCTACTCCCAATGACTCCTTTCCTTCTATGGTTTTGAAATTTGGGACTCCCACGGAGGAATTAGGGATTAATTGACAAAATGGGAGACAACTTTGTGGATTCAGTAAGAGAATACCACCTCTTTACCTCACCCTAGGACTGTCCTATTTCTGTTTGAATGCTTGCTGTATTTATCTTCCACCACTAAGTCAATTCTTTGTAACCAGATGATCTCAAGGGACAGATATGTTTTTGACTCTAAATTCTTGGATGGGGGGAAGGGGAGGAGGAAATTAGCTTTCAGACACTTAAGCTTTATCTACAGGTAAAGGAATGTGGCTGCCTAGTTCCATAGTTAAATGAGAAAGAGCATTTGGGGTGATAGCTGAGGGCATATTACATCATGCTTGTGGAAGTTACAGGGGGAAAATTAATATAAAAAGATCAATTAGTCGACTAGCATTTATTATGTGCCTAATATATGACAGTCATTGGACTAAATGCTACAGTTACAAAGAAAGGCAAAAGATGCTCTTAAGGACCTCATAATCCAAGGAAGAGACAAATTGCAAATAGCTATGGACAAATAAGAAGTCAGGAGAGATTAGATGAAATGTATGATGAGATAGTAAAAAATTTCTTTAGAAACTACTATTCTTAGGGGTGGCTAGGTGGCATAGTGGATAAAGCACTAGCCCTGGAGTCAGGAGTACCTCGGTTTAAATCTGGTCTCAGACACTAATAATTACCTAGCTGTGTGGCCTTGGGCAAGCCACTTAACCCCATTTGCCTTGCAAAAAAAAGAAACTACTATTCTTGACTTCAACCACTGAAAAAATTGATTTTCCCCCAGTTACATATTTTTCCCCAATTACATCATTTCTAACATTCATTGTTTTTTTCTTTGAATTTTGACTTTTAAATTCTATTCTTCCCTCCACTCCTCCCCCTCCAAGATTGTTAGCAATCTGATATAGCTAGGGTATCAACAATTCTTGAAAAAGCCTTTCTGTCTTTGCATCAATTTTTTTTCTTTCATAGATGTTTACGTGACTGTCTCAGTTAGAGTTGACAAGGGACTCTTCACGGTCTTGGTTTCAGCACCATTATGTTTTAGATGACTTCTTTTCTGCAAATAGTATCTAAACATTAAAAGTATCTTTGGTGAGGACTGTTACCATTACATGAATAGAGCACGGAGAACTCATTTGCTGCACTAGATAATTCATGGTAAAGAATGTTGTCTGGGGAAGAAAATGGCAAAGCACTTCAGTGTCTTTGCCAAGAAAACTCCGAATGGGTTGACAAAGAATTGGACGTGACTGAAATGACTGAGTAACAGCAACAAAAAATTTTATCATCAGAAAATTTAAAAAAAAATATTAAACTCTTCATCAGAGGAGACAAACATGCAGCCCATGGGCTCCATGTGACTATAACCAGATTGAAATCAATTGAGAAATATTTAACAAAATAAATACAAATACCATAAAGAATAGATAATATTACATTTTAAAATTAAATCAATGTTCAGACTGAAGTGTTCCTGACTATGGGCAGGTAAGCCCTTATTTCTGTTTGAGTTTGACACTACTGATCTAAATTAAGATACAATGACATATTGGAAAAAGAAGTGAATTTGGCATCATCATTATTGTTGTTGCTGTGATTGTCATTGTCATTGTTGTCATCACATTAGACAATGATAAAGTACTTTTCACAGATTATATTATTTTATTTATTTGGCCTGTAGCTCTCTCTCTCTCTCTCTCTCTCTCTCTCTCTCTCTCTCTCTCTCTCTCTCTCTCTCTCTCCCTCTTGCTCTGCTTTCTTCCTCTCTCTGCCTATCTCTCTCTTTCAGTTGGTCACATTTATTTTTTTCTGACCCTGCAGCACCTCTGTGAATATCCATAAATGTTCAAATGCCATGATTACATCTAGGTAGTCACATTTGGACATTCTTTGAGTAATTGAATATAGAATTCAACTAGACCAAGTAATTTGAATTAATCAAGAGCAAAACAGTTTTTTTAAACCATAAATTAATTTAGGTTTTCTCCTTATTAGTCAATTTGATTCAATCTTTTCCATTTTATAGACCGTTTGCCAAAAGGAAAAAAATGAATAAGTAAGATAGCTCTGTATTTTCAGATGTCAAAAGTCATCAACCCGCCTTAGACCATACCAGCCCTGAGCCATATTCTAACCTTTCCTTGATTCTCTCCATTCCTGAATATGGCAAACACTCCATACTCCCCTAGCATTTCAACTCCTTTTTTAAAGAACATTAGCTATTTCTGGATTTGAACTCAGGTACTTCTGACTCCAGGGCCAGTGCTCTATCCCCTGCACCAACTAGCTGCCCCCATCACCTGTATTTTTAATTCACATTGGATCTCTGAGGATCCAAATCAGTCTCTTCAGATGATACCTTTCTCTCTCTCTCTCTCTCTCTCTCTCTCTCTCTCTCTCTCTCGAATTTCATTCTTAACATTTTCCAATCCCTGTTATAGTTTGAAATCATGGAATCCTCTCCTTTCTCTGAACTGGCTAAAACCTTTACAAAATTGTGAATATATGAAAAATTAGGACAAATTAGTTTTCCTCTCCCTTATCACAAATTAAACAAGGAAGCAGTCAATCCTTAATGCTACTTCCATCATCACTTTCACCCAAGTATCAATTAATCCTTTTATTGAGATGCAGATATAGAAATGAATTCCCTCGATGTTTGTTTCTATATCTTTTGAAATAGTCTTTAGTGCTCAGATGTCTCCTTTCCTATAGAATATATCTGATATATTGATACACAATATATAACTATATTGACACATGAAGAAGATGTGTCAGTAAAAAAAATAATTATAACCCAGTCCTAACCCTGTGAAATCCAATGAAAATCCAACATTTTTTTTTCTGGAAGGAGGTAAATGTTTCTCATTGGGAAGATATACTTTAGAAATGAAGATGTTCTCTAATATTTACACATTTGGAGAGCTATAATTTTCCTTGACTCTTTACCATTGTATAATGATCTTAATTGATGACATATAGAAAAATGTATAATTGTATAAAAGGAAATAATATATGGAAAGGGATTTTCAAACTTTCAAGCATTATATAAATGTTGCACTATTAATATCAAACATCATCATGAATTAAATTATACAGCAAATAACACTGAGATTGGAATCAGAGGATGTGTTTCCAAACTTTAAGTCTACTACTTAATAGAGTGTTATATGACTTCATACAAATCAAAAATCTCCCTAGACTTGTTTCCCCATCTGTAATATTTGGTAATTAGTCTTGATGATTTCTAATGTTCCTTAGAATTCTAAATCCAATGATTCTAAGACAGACGAAAACTTAAGACAAAGGTAATATGTATTCCTTAATCCTAGACATAAGGACAAGAACTTATGCTTACTAAAAAATTTTATCAGCACAACCATATTAGAAATAGGTCATAAGTCAATTTTCTATTTCTATAATTTACCTATGGCTTTTGGGAAGACTGTTGTTTTCTTCAGCACTTGAAACGTATCACAAAAGGGTATGAATCAAATGCTATTAGAAACAGTATAATAAGAGGGATAGACATGTAGATTTTTTTCCTGGTCATTTATTTCATTTTTCAAACTTCAAATTAAATTTTATTTTTTCAATCAATGAAAATTCACAAGTGGGTTGCAACAAAAATGGATGGAGATGGTGGACATATTAGTAAGGTGATCTATTGCCCCCTTAGAATTTTAAGATATAATCTTTAGAAATTATTTTGCTTCTTACTCTGCTTATTTTTAAAAATCTTCGTAAGTATTATTTTTATTAGAAATAAACTCTCTTCATCAATGAATTTTTTTTAACATTCTTTTCCTTTTGACCTAGTCTGCTTTTTAATGAGTTTTTTCCTTCAATGCATTTTTGTGCTTCTTTTATCATTGGGTCAACTCTATTTTTTAAAAAATTCTTTAAAAAATTTTTTTGGGGGGGTGGCTAGGTGCACAGTGGATAGAGCACCCACCCTGGAGTCAGGAGGACCTGAGTTCAAATCCAGCCTCAGACATTTAATAATTACCTAGCTGTATGGCCTTGGGAAAGCCACTTAACCATTTGACTTGCAAAAACTAAAAAAAAAATTATTTAAGGCAATGGGGTTAAGTGACTTGCCTAAATTTACATTGTTAGACAATTTTTGTATGAGATCAGATTTGAATTCAGGTCCTCCTGACTCCAGGGATGGAGTCACCTAGCTGCCCCGTCAACTCTATTTTTTAAGGTGTTATTTTCTTCAATAGTGTTTGCCTCTTTTACAAGTTATTCAATCCCTTTTCATAATTTTCTTGCATCACTCTCATCCCCCCCATTTTTTCCTCTACCATTTTTTCTTCTAGGAATTCTTATTGGGTTTAGGTTCAATTAGCATTTTTCCTTTGAGGTTTTAGTTATGGTTATTATTTTATGTATAGTCTTCTGAGTTAGGATCTTAGTCTTCCATACCACTATGGTAGCTTTCTGTGTGTTAAATTCTTTTTCTCCCTTTTGCTCATTTTCTAAGCCTATTTCTTGACTTTGAACTTTATACCACAGTTGAATTCAGCTAATCTTGGAGTGGGAAGACACTCTTCCAAGCTTCAGGCTTTCGCATGCTACTATTTTCAGGGCTAATTCTGAAGGTCTGCCAGTTTTCAGTATTTCCAAAGTAATTTAATCCAGGGAGAGAAGTGGTCACAATTCTCTTATTCTGTGAGTACTATTTATTCAGAAAAGGCCCCTGCTCTCTTGCAGTTTCAAGCTCTAACTCTCCTCTTAGCCCTGAAATTGTGGATAGACCCCCGTTCCCTTGACACTGCAAGTGCTAGCTCTTCTATTTGTCTTGGAACTCTGAACCAGAAATGTATATGGACAGTAGGGTTTCCAAACATTGGTAACTATACTCAGTGTCAGAAATGGGTCTCCTGTATTCTCTTTCTGTCTTGTTGCTTGATTTCCCCCTGCTGTCTCTGGGCTGAGAGTTCCCAAAGCATCTACTTGGGGTTGTTGTTGAGGTCTAAGTGGGCACTCTGCCAGTGTCACAGCTCTCTCCTGCAAATCTTTAAAATTGTCTCAGGAAGGAAAGATGTCTCACTCTAAACTTTTGTTGACAAAACCACTTCAAAATTTGTGGTATTATTTTAAAGTTATTTAGAGAGGAATGTTGAGAGAGTTTAGTTGGGTCACTGCCTCTAATTTGCCATCTTCGTTCCATCCTCAAATTACAATTTCCATAGTATCGTCTTATTAATCAAGGTATCTTTACAGAACTTTACAATTTGAGAATATTGGTGTATTGCTAAGATTTCTTAAACTGAAGGCAAAGGACCAAGGTTCAAATCCTACTGCTGATCCATTTAGGTGCATGACCCTAGGCAAGTCATTGATCTTCTCTGAAATTTATTTCATTCCTACATCCAATGGAGTTAACAATGCTTTTGTTGATCGTTTTTTAAATCTGTGAAGGTTTTAGAAAACTTTAAGTGCTGTAGAACTATGATATTACTTCCTTTCAGAAATTAACTCTGATTAGCACTGCAAGGTTAACAATAAATATTAAACTTCATATGAATTCATAATAACTTTAAATGAATTCATAGAAATTCAGAACAACTTTTAAGCAGGGATTTTGACCTATAATTTAGAAGGTGGGGAAAGAACATTTCAATTTTTTTGCATTTCTGAGAGATGTGGAGTAGCAACAAATCAGCTCTCTACTTTCTCACATTTTCTTCCCTGTTCATTATTAATTTTTAAAAAATTACTATATTTATTTATATTATGGTTCAGGGTATGAAGTATTAGATCTTGGAGGGCAAAATTTGAGGAAAGGCATTGACAATTTAGAAAATGTCCAGTGAATAGTAAACAGATTGATGAAGCCCCTGAGATTATACCATATAGAGAATGGTTAGAACCAAAAAAAGCAGATTTAGAGTAGATATTCTAGAAAAAGACTAGAGAAGCCTGGAGAATAGGAGAACTAAGAGTCATGAGTTAAAATTACAGAGGCAAATAGATTTGCCCTATGGGGAGGAAAAAACCCCTAAAACTTCTAAAGCATTGGAGTTATACAAAGAGGGAATGGAATATGTTGGAAGGCAGTTGATTTCCACCAATTATAGATCTTTGAAAAAAAGGCGAATTGACTACATACTGGATGTGTTATAAAGGGGATTCTTGTTCAGATTTTAGAATGACCTTCAAAGTCCCTTCCAACTCTGAGATGTTATAGTTTTCTGATATAATTTATCACTCCAGTAGTTCTAAGGTATATTGAAGACAGAAGGAACAATAGATATCACTATGTTTAATCATCTCATTCTATAGATGAAAATTGTATCTAAGACAGGTAAAGTCATTTCTCCAAAAGTCACATAGGTAAATAGCAAACCCAAAGATTTGAGTTATTGATAGCATCCAGAGATGTGGGGGAAAAAAGATGAAATTAAGTTTGTGTCAATTATGGTCCATTAGTAATTAAAATCTAAAACAGTGTGATAGGATTAACTATTGATGTTTGGAGATGTCATAGTGAGATTAAAGGAAGATGAAGAGGATGGAAATGTGGAAAGAGAGGGAAGAGATCAATGGAATGTTCCTCAGACAAAAATAGAATAATACATTTGCTTACAGTAGGCACCAGACTACGACTTTCCTCATAATTTCTTGCTTCTCACTTGATGAAGATGATCAAAACCGCAGATCTAATAATTCAATTATTTCTATTATGTGATATTTAGAGTTTTTTAATGATGAAGATTTAAAATTTTTTATAACAAAGCATTCTATTATAAATCATTTGAAAACAAATAAAGAATCACATACCATACCAAATGAAATAGAGTCTAATCATGTTAGGATTTAATAAGAATAATCAGAATTAGAAATATTTGGATTATTCAATAAAAATAATAATGAAAATGTATAAATTGTTTTCATGAATTTGGAGTCTAAATTCTTATCCATGCATAAAACATTAGCATTACATTTGAATGAGCATCTATCTACAGTAGCTTCCAATTCCCTTTTTATTACTAACATTGTGGCTGTTCATCTGGATACCAGCCAGTGTCTATAGTATGGCTCCTAGGTCATCAGAATACATCTTCATAAATGCAGAATTCAACCCTTCTGTGACTCCCTTCAAAGCATAGCTTCCACTTACAGGTTTTTAGGAGTCTTGGATCTGCTACTTTTAATTTCACAAGTAATTCAACTTCCCATTACAGTGAAGCATTAGCACTTCCATAAAGGATGCCAAGGGATCCATCAGCACAGCTAAGCACCTAGGCTTCTGCAGATGGCTCTCATTGAAATCCTTGATTCCTCTTCTTATCATCGTTTCCATGATCTGGGACCACTAACAGATTGTTCAGGCACTTTTTTTTAAAGAGAAAGACAATGAATGCTAGAGACAAACCAATGGTACCTTAAAAGAAATAAGGGATCTACCAAGCCTTATCCGATGGTTTTAATGCCTTTGCAATGTAAACTTTTATTTTGAATGAAATTTGTCCATGAATTAATCCTGAGATGGGTTTAATGAGTATGGGTAAGAAGATTTTGCTATACTCTGGAGCACCTCTTGGATTGAAAATTGGGCACACATTTAAGAAAGGAAAAATAGTGAACTTGCCTGCCTTTTCCCCAAGGTAGAGAAAAGAGAAGAGAACTTTTTATTATTTTTCTTGGCCAGACATTCGCTATTGGAAGAATAAAAATACAAAGGGGTGGGCTTCCGTGGTTATGATATTATATTTCCACTCTTCATGACCTCAGCCCAGTATCAGTTGCTTGGGTTTTCATCAATTTTTTCAGGGACCCTTAGTGTGAGAACTGTCTGCCTTATCTCTAGGGTAAGGGTTCTCAACCTGGGGACTATCGATTTGTTAACAAATGATATCACTTAATTGATTTTCTTCAGAACTTAATGCATTGTATTTTATGATTTTATAAACATTAACCTGAGATGGTATCCCTGAGCTTCATCAGCCTGCTAAATATCGCTCATGTTGTGTGTCCACACACACAGACACATGGACACACACACAAACACACACAAATGAAGGGATTCTGTTTTAGGGGGAATCTTGTGGACAGTCTTTAGATGATGAATGAAAAGAACCCACAGCTGGACTTCTAAAAAATGAATCTGATTGAAAGGGTGATCTGTATTTATGCTCCTGAGAAAAAAAAAAACCATAACTTACATTGCTAGACATTGCTACCCTGAAAACTTAATGAAAATAGATATATTTTGCACCATTTCCTCCTTTTATTACAAGTTTTTCACATACTTAGATTAATGTTATGCCACTTTTGATTCTTGTTACCATCTGTCAAGAGAATATGCACTTGGACCTTAATGTGTTGGATGCTTAGGGAATATTATGTCAATTTATGTGCTCTTTTCATTATACCATCTTTGGATTTAGTCACTATTATTGTGTGACTTGAAAATTAAGCTTGGTTTCATCCTAGAGGAAAGTCAAATTTATAACTTTCTCTTTAGTCCAAGTTGAAACTTTTTTTCTCTACAGCACTTGAGATGTTTAAATAACAGTTACTGCTCAAATATCCCCTTTTGATCTAGATAATGAAAGAAGGGAAAATGTTATTCACTAAAAATAATGTTCCTAAAAATCAAAAGTCTAAAATCTCTTTATTCTCATAGGTAGTTTTTCCAAGGGCTTCTCAGAGGATTATTAAGAATATTAATGAAAATTCAAAAAGTCATTTTAAATGATTCTCCCTATCCTGCCTTATGTTTATAAGGTAGAGAAATTAAACATGCTGGGGCTGTTATTTTTTTTGAGAGCTTTAGGGCAGTGAAATAAGACGTAGGCTCTGGCTTTAAGAGTCACCAAGGGCCCCATTTGAAGAAACCCTAACGCCTAATGTCGAACCTCCAACTCTCCTGATTAGGGCATTGGATTGCCAATTCTGCACTGTTTGTGCTAATGAACCACCAGAAAACTAGGAATGATCAGTTAAAGCTGCTGTTAAGCTGTTCCCCTCACAGTATATCAGCTCAACAGCTTTTCTGGCCATCCAACAATTCAATAAGGCATCCCCATAAATAGCCTGCTTCTAAAATGGGAATTTTAAGAATGAGTGGGATATTTTCCCAGTGTTTTTCTTCAACCAATAAAAGATTCATTAAATATTTCTTAAGTACAAGCTAAGTAATAGACACTGTGCTATGTACCGATGATATAAAAAAGAGGCAAAAGATGGGCCCTGCCCTCAAGAATCTCACAATCTAATGGATGAGACAATATGAAGCAAATATATACATACATACACACATAAACACACAAATTATGTATAGGATGACATATAGGATATATATATATATATATGATATAGAAGTATATTTATATATTATATTATATTATATATGATATATGTCTAAGATAAATTATATATATAGGGATATACATAATTATATATAGATATAAGTCTAAGATAAATAAATATATATATATATATAGGATATATATATGTATAGGATAAATTATATATAGGTCAAATGAGAACAAATTAACAGAAGGAAGGCATGAGAATTAAGAGGGGTTGGGAAGAAGTTCCTAAAGAAGTTGGGATTTTTCCTGGGATTTAAAGGAAGCCCAGGGAAACAAAAATGAAGAGGGGGAGCATTCGAGGAAAAGGGGGACCAGTAACAGTAAGAAGATTACTTTTGCCCTTTGTTGTGAGTGGACAGTGACAGGAAAATTCTAATTTCATTTTATATTTTGCCACCCCCCAAGAAGTCTTTCACACTGTAGAATTTCCAAAAAACGGTGAGGGTGTAGAAACACACTTTGGAATGAATTTTTAAAAAATGCATTTTCTATTTTGATAAAAGATGCTTGGGATTTACTAATAATACATTAGTTATAAGACCTTGGGTAAATAATTTGACCTTTGTTTTTCTCACCTTTAAAATGGGAATATTAATGGCACCTACTTGCCAAAGCTGATGTGAGGATCAAATGAGATATCACAAAGAAAATCTTTTGCAAGTCATTAAAGTGGCCTAGAATTGTTATTTATTATTATTATTATTATTATTATTATTATTATTATTATTATCAATAAGATACTGAGAATTAACAGCACTTTAAAATGTAATCTTGACAACAATTTACCAAACTCAATCAAGAGTTTGTTTTGGCAATATTTTTGTCAAAAATTAGTTTTTATGACTCATTAAGATAATTGGAAAAGACAATTTCCCTTATGGGCTAATAAAATTTTTATCTAGCCTTTATTTTACTTTGTACTTTATAGAATTGCCTTTTGAATGTCCTTCAACTAAAAGATACTGAATCCAGTTAGAAAATTCATGAAACACGAGGTAAGGTAGTGGATAACACTTCTGAACCTGGTAAGGAGAGAAGGAGTTCGTTCATCAGCTGCCCCAGTTTTATCATGTATAAAATAAGGCTAATAATAGAACTGACTTCACAGGGTTGTGACACAATATAGAGCCCTTTGAAAACCTCAAAATGCTACGTAATAAAGAGAGCTAAAAGTTATATTATTTATTTCATACTGAGGTTTTCAAAATCATTTATAAATGTCTATTTGATCCTCATAACACTTAGTGAAATAGGTACTTTTATTATTTCCATTTTACAGATGAGGAAATTGAAGGATACAAAGATTAAGTCACAATATAGACTGTACGTGTCTGAGACTAAATTTGAACTCAAGACTTCTTCCCTCCAGGTTCTCTTTATACTCTATACTATAAGTTTATTACTATTATTATTATTATTACTACTACTACTACTACAATTACAGCATGATGATATTTTTTAGAAAATTAAATTATTTGGGGGAAAATAAAAATCAGGAGATCTGAAATAATATTTTAATGAGAGTAGGCATGAAATTATATGTAGCATATGATATACATACTTATATAAACTTTCAAAGGTATATTAATACATGTGTATATGCATATATATGTATTTATGTATGTGTATTTTTAGTATAAACACACATTTCTATCTCTAGCTATCGATATAGATGCAATTTATACTTTACATTATCCAAACAATAGCCTTGCAAAGGTCAGAAAGGCTCATCACCAGAATATTGTCCTTTAAGTGATGAATTTCTTTACCCATAATAATTCACAGAAACCATCCTATATCATAGAGGAATTATGAATGTGTCAAAAAAGAGAGTCCACAACAAAGAAATTATAGAAATCAAAAGTATATCATAAAATAAATTAATAAATATTTTTTAGCCACTGTTAACCACTTGAGAAGTTAAGAAATGAAAAATAATTCTCTGTTTTCTCATTTTGGGAGAGACAACTTATGTTGCTCTTGTCATTCCTTTATTTTCAAAGAGGAGCAATGCCATCACAGGCAATGACTTGATTTTTGTATATGAATTGAATTTAAGTGAGGCACAGTTGAATAAAGTCCTTACTTTCTCTTCCAGAGTCATCAGAGTCCAGTGCTAAAACAAAATAACCTGGGAATGATGAATGGCCTCGATATCTTTGATGTCTGACCAAGTTCTAAGTGCTCCTTTCACAGTATCAGCTTCAGCTGCCTTCATGACCAATGGAACAAATTCCACCCATTCCATGTGGGAAATCATCGTGTGTTTGGGGTGGATATCACCCCTTATTCACTAGCAGATTTGAGGCCTGTTAGTTACTCTCAGCCTACTTTAGCTTTTCTGCAGAGAAGGGTTCTTTTGTTGTGTTTTTTTTAAACAGTGACCATTGAGAATGCTAGACTTTCTTGGAGTCATAGTTGAGAACTGTGTGAGAGGTGGACATGCAACTCAAATAAGTTTGTCAAACCCTCCAACCAAAAATTCTGGTTCCCTGTGAATTCCCCCTAAACCCTAAAGAGAATTAGCAAGATTAGGAAGGAGTGAAGGACTACAAGACAACACAATTCTCCTTTCTCAGAAAGTTTAAACCAGAATATGACAATTCACAAACTGAATGGAGAAAGCTGAATGAATTGATAAATAAATGAGATAAGAGGGGAACTGGAAGGTAAACCGAAATGAAGTTCCTAATAGCGTGTCTGTGTGCATGCTTGTGTTGGGGGGGGGGTAGGTGGGAGGGTGTACTAGGAAAGGCTTCCTACAGAAGATAGACATTCCGTTGAGTCTAAAAAATGAAAAGAGATAGAATCCAAGTTTGGGATTTCATGAGCAAAGACTAAATGTTCATTGTCACTCTACTGTAGAAAGGAGGAAAGTAAAAAAGTAAAAATAATTGGAAAGATAAGAAGAGAGCAGATTTTGAAGGACTTTAAAAGCCAAACTGAGAATTTATATTTGATCCTGTAGGAAACAGGGAGCCAGAAAAGTTTATAGAGAGAGAAGGGTAAAATAGAACTCATAGGAAAATCACCTTGAAAACTGAAAGGAGAGTAAATTTGAATAAGTGAAGAGAGTCTTGAAGCAAGGAACTAGTAACTAGAAAAGAGTTGTTCATTTTTTTTTTTGAAAAGAAAAAGAAATTATTGTAACTATCTAATATTTTAGAGTTCCAGTGATGGAATAATGCCAGGGAAAATCACAACACAGTATTAAATGACTTCCCCAAGATTAACACAGTTAGAAAGTGTCTGATGCTCTATCCACAACCTGCCTCCAGGTTTGCTGCTCTATCCACAACCACCTATTTACCCCCAGGGGCTCAGCTTAGTTATCTTTACTTTGAGCAGGGAAAATTAGTTGGTCTCTGAGGTCACTTTCAGCTTTATTTTAGGTCAATGACCTTTTTCTTCCTTACTGCACTTTGAGTATAATATATATATATATATATATATATATATATATATGCATATATATATATATGAATATTACTCATCTAGCTCATTTCAACAGTCCAATTCAAAAATAATTTATAAAACAATCATCATCTGAGAGAAGCACCTATATGATGCAGTGTAAAGAACACCCCATTCCTAGAGTCAGGAAGACCTGGGTTTCAATCTGGTCTCTGACTCTTTCTTCCTAGCTATATCACCCTGGGCAAGTCATTTAACCCTGTTTGTCTCAGTTTCTCCATCTATAAAATAAGCTGGAGAAGGAAATGGCAAACCACTTCAGTATCTTTGCCAAGAATACCACAAATGGGGTCACAAAGAGTCAGAAGCAACTCAAAACAACCAAACAGCAAACAACTATATACGAAGCATCTTGGTTTAATAAATAGAGAAGTAGCCAAGAAGACCTGAGGCCAAGTCTTCCTCTGACACATAATGGGTATGGGACCTGTTCAAGTCTTTTAAACACTCAGTATTCTAGACCAGTGGTATCAAACTGAAACATAAATGGAGTCCTGCAAGTCACATTGACTGGGGAAATCACAGGATGACATTCTCTATGTTGTGGTGCATTGTTTACTAATCTGTTACTCTGGTTGCAGACTTCTTGCTGCCCACCTACTGACCATTTGAAATTATCTAGATAACTCTCCAAGACTTCAAGTGCTAGTATCCACCTGCATTGGTAAAGAAAGAAGTCCATTTAATAGAGGACAAAATTGATGTCCAAAGATGTTTTTAGGTTACTGAGGTAGGAAAGAACCATATGGACCATCTAGTACAATGTCATTATTCTACCAGTGCTGAAGCGTAGGTCCAGAGAAGGTAGCTAGTCCCCTCTTCTCTAAGACTCTTCCCTCATGGAGTGGCTAGGAGGACCTGAGTTCAAATGTGACTTAAGATACATGACTTTTACAAGCTGTGAGACCCTGGGCAAGTCACTTAACCCCAATTGCCTCCCCCAAAAGAAAGAAATAAACAGACACCTTATTTTTGTTCTGTTGCTGTCTGCTCTGGGTTACCACCCTTACTATGTGCCCTTCTATTATACCCTTCAGATCCCTATATTGCTATCCAATCCACCAATGCTGCCTAAGGACCATGGGGTTTTGCCACCTAATATTGAATGATGCCCTTAGTGGTCTCGCCTCTATTAGAATAGCAATTGATTGAAGCCAGGCACTATCCTCCTTTTCTTTATCTCACATCTGAGCCCAGGGCTTGGCAAGTACAAAATAAATGTGTTTTTTTCTTTCATTTATTTCACCCATTCATTCTTCTATAGCACTTCTCTGTTTTATGAATTTTTTTTTATCTTTATGGTCAGCTAATCAACTAATAAATGTTTGTTAATGTTGAACAAATGAATTACTAGTCTAAGATTCTTCATTACAAGTCAATAGATGTGTGAGGGTAGAGAATGAATTAGAGTATTCAAGTTTCTGGAAACTTTTTTTTAAGTGATATTTTAAGTGCCTCGAAATGTCTTATACTTTAATAAAGAAGTAACCTCCTATAGTAGATAGAGTGATGGATGTGGAGTCAGGAAAGTCCGATTTAAATTCTGCTTCTAATACATAATATAACCCTGGAAAAATCACTGAAGCTCTCAAAGTTCCAGAAAATTCCAAAGACTATCAATTGCATAGTAATTCCAGATCTTCACTGGTAGAGAGCTTTTTCTGCACCAGGAGTGCCCCCCAAACATAAAAGCACAGGTCCTATCTTCCCACTCTGATTCTCCTCTTGAACCCCCCCCCAACACTTTTGATTAAGGATCTATCATTTTTGCTTTAAATTCAGATTCTGAAGTTACTTTCCCCCCTTTTCTTTATTATGCTATATGATGAGCCCACCTTACAATATTAAAATTTTCCTTTCCAGATTTCTTAGCATTTTAATTTGCAGTCCTCAATCTTCAGGTCTACCAACTATAGCTTTTCTGTAGCCTCACACTAATGAGCCAACTGGAAGCTTTTTCCCAAATTAAATCAGCCAAGATATTTCTCTGCAATTGTTTTATTCCCAAGACTTTTAGTTAGCTCTAGAAGTAAAGTATTTTCTAAGTAAAAAAAATATTAGAGCTTCCAGTTGTCATAAATAACAATCCACTGAAAAGAATTTCAGTCATAAACATAAAGAATATAATCCCAGCGACCATATGTTGCTCCATTTCTGCTCAAACAGGCCGGGTATCCTGTTAAGATGGCCCAACTTCCTGTAATAGAGAGTCAAATGAACATTTTTTTTTACCAAATGTGTCCCTCTTGGTTCCTTAATGCAACAGAACAATAGCAGAATAAAATACCAGGCGAATATCTGATAATTTTTTATTGGGGGAATGGGGAAGTTAGGATGAATGGCATGGCTCTTAAAGTTAACAGGAAAAGACACTCTAGAGCTGGCAAGCCCACCTCAAGACTTTCTCCCATTTATCAAAAAAAAATCTCTTCAGTTTTCCAAAGCTCTCACTAAAGACCTCCTGGGAATTGAAACAAAGACCATATTGTATTCTTGGTTCAGCCTTGTTAAGTGGCTCATGAATAATCCTAAATGCATCCTCTCTATAAATTTCCTTGATGTAAGACTACTGTTACCCAGCCACCAACTTTACTGACATCCATCATCAACTTCAGAGATGGAAGATTTGCAATGTGCATCCCAATAACTGTTTCCAACATTTGGTCTATGAGCTGCCTCTGAATACTTTGGCATCCAAAGAAAAGACAAATATAGGAAGCTCTTGTTTGGCTGTGAAGATATGAAAGTACTTATAATTATATCTTGTTTGCTCCCATGGAACAATTGTTTAGAATCTTTGGTGCTTAACCTTGCAGTAGTTTCAAATGAAGAAGCCAATAAGAAGTTGGTTTAGCTATGTGAATTGTAGAGATTATAGATCTGTATCTATACATACCCCCACATCCTGCCACGCTTTTAAAGACTGCTTTGCTATTTTTCTTATTTCTACAATGACTTACACCGAATCAATATTTGCTGACTGATTACTTGGTTTTTGTTCTTGTTTTTTAAAATGGAAAAGAAAGGGTTTTAGAGACCCTCAGTAGGTAGCTGAGCAGGGCCTGGAAGTAGGAAAACCTGAGTTCAAATCTAACTACAAACACTCACTTGCTATGAGACCCTGGGCAAATCACTTAAACTTTACTTGCCTCAGTTTCCTCATCTGTAAAATGATCTGGAAAAGGAATGGAAAAACTACTCTAATATCTTTGCCAAGAAAACTGTAAATGAGGTCATGGGAGAGTCAGACACTGAAAAACGATAGGGGTATATTCCTTAAGAATGGAATCTGTTTTTTCTTCTTGTATCTCTAGTTCAGGGCTATAACAGAATAAGTGCAAAATAAATGTTTGTTGTTTGATTGAGGATATATCTACTTAAGAAAATGACTTTCTGGGGCGGCTAGGTGGTGCAGTGGATGGAGCACCAGCCCTGGAGTCAGGAATCCCGCCTCAGACACTTAATAATTACCTAGCTGTGTGGCCTTGGGCAAGCCACATTGCCTTGCAAAAAAAAACCTAAAAAAAAAAAGAAAATGACTCTGTTTGCCCATTTGTTTTCTCCTCAGAGAAAAGGAGAGGGGCATAGCTATTTATAGAGTTGAATACTCTGAGATAAGAGATTCATTATACTTCAGTCAAAAGTGAATACAGTGATTGTTTTTAGAAGAAGCATTTATTATGAAAGTGATATGGACTTAAATGGGAGAAAAGGTTTTATGGACTTTGGACTCAAACCCCTATGTTTTAAAAATGGAATACAGGCTATAAAGATTTTTTATCCAAAGCTTACTTTCTTTGACTGGTTGGCCCCCCAAAAGAGTGGCTGGCCCCTTCTTTTCTCAGGATTCTATCAATACTGTAAACTTGAGTGACTGGAATTTCTAACTCTGACTTCAAAAGCCCCTAGCTTTACTAGAGGATATATACTGAGAAGACATATTGATGACTAAAGTTACAAAATAATCCCCCCCAAGAAATGATCCTTTGGAGACTGTGAGCTCAGAGGGGAGTGCAGTATATGCATGTCCAAAGTATTTCCTGATTCCTGGCCTTGAAAGTCCCAGATCCTCAAGGGGCCCTATGAAGTTTGCTTTGGGGACTAGGGTCAGCAAAAGATGAAGCAATCATTTAACTAGCTGGGCTGTCTTCCTCCTTGACAGATCAACCCACCACTCAGTTGGACCAAGCACGTTTCTCCTTTCTCCTTCATGCTCTGAAAGAATTCTCTGATTTGCTAGTCACTGGAATATTCATCTCATAATAGTCATTTATCTAAAACCAGGAAAGAAGAGACACAATAGAAACTAACACCCCAGGCAGAAGGGACACATGGCAGTCAGGTGGCATATTAGGGAACCTACCTCTTCTTGACTGTGTAACTCACAGAAATGAGAGAGAGAGAGAGACATAGGCAGAATAAGATAATGATAAAGAGATAGTTGGAGGTGGACAGAGACAGAAGGATAAGACACACAGAGAGAAACAAAAGAATAGAAAACATTACTTTTGCTGAAACTTTTTTTTCATATATTACAGTTTTGCCTCACCTGAGCTAAAGTCAGAAGAGGTTTCCCTTCTTTAAATGATATAAACCCTGAATCACAATGGACAAAACTAGCTTCTGAAATTCCACAGAAACACAGAAAGAATTAAAATAAGAGGCTGGAACAGATACTAACCTACTTTAGCTGAAGCAAAAATAGGCAGGGGGTAAATCATGATCTCAGATAAAACAAAGCAAAATGGATCTAATTAAAAGATATAAGCAATAAAATTATATCTTGCTAAGAGACATCAAACATAAGGAAGTAATCTTAATACTAATTATATGCACAAAATGGCATGGTATCCAAATCTTAAAGAAAATGTGAAATGAGTTAAAGGAGTAAATGATAAAACTGTAATAGTGGGAGACTTCAAATTTCTATTCTCAGAGCTGGATAAATCTAACCATATAATAAGTTAGAAAGAAGTCAAGGAGATGAATAGATTTCAGAAAAATTAGATATAACAGATCTCTGGAGAAAAAATTAATGGGAAGAAAAAGGAGTAGAACTTTTTCTGCAGAAAAGCTGAAATATCTTCAAACCATAAATAAAACTTATTCAATACAGAAGCAAGGAAACAGTTTAAAAAATTAATTTGAAATGAAATAATCTAATCCTAAGGAATGAGTGGACAAAGAGGAAATAATAGAAACAATAAAATATAACATTACAATCATAACGATAAAGGTTAAATTATAAAAATCATTAAAGAGAACAGTTAAACAACATATCAAAAATTTGTGGGATACAGCCATTGTAATATTGCGGGGAAATTTTAGAGCTCTAAATGCATAGATCCATAAAAGAGGGAAAGGACATAACAATGAATTGGATACGCAACTGAAAAAATCAAAAATCTCTAATTAAACATCAAAATATAAATCCTAAATAACAAGCAAAAATGAATACAATCAAAGTAAAAATCCCATTACATGAATAAATAAGACTAGGAGTTGGTTTATGAAAAAAGTACTAAAATAGATAAATCATTGGTTAATTTGATATTTTTAAAAGATTGAATGCATCAACAATGAAAATGAAATTAGAACAATTGTAAGAAGTTATTTTGTCCAATTATATGCTATAAAGTAAAGCTGTCTAAATGAAATAGATGAATATATTAAAAATATGAAATGTTTAAATTAATAGAAGAGTGAACAGAACATTAAATATTCTTATCTTAGAAAAAGAAAGCAAAGAAGCCATAAACTCCCTAAGCAAAGATACCTAGAACCAGATGCATTTATGAAGGAATTCCATTAAATACAATAAGCAACAAATCTTTATACTACTGAATTTTGATAATTATATCAGGGAGTACAAAAACAGTAAAAAGAATAGGTCAATTTTCCTAAAAATTAAAAAAAAACTAGCAATAAGATTATGGTACTATATCATCACTAAGATTATACCAGGAATGCAGGACTGGTTCAATATTAGGAAAACTGTTAGCATAAATGACCCTATCGATAACAAAAACAGCAACAAATATTATTATATTAATAGATTCAGAAAAAGTTTTGACAAAGGACAGTATCCATTCCTATTAAAAAACTAGAAATCAGAGGAATAAATGGAGCCTTTCTTAAAAATGATAAGTAGTACCTAACTAAAACAGCAACATCCATCATTTGTAATGGGACTAAACTTGAAGCTTTTTAATAAGATCAGGAATGGAGGCAATGATGTCCATTATCACCACAATCATTCCAAATTATATCAGAAATGTTAGCTACAGCAATAAGATAAGAAAAATAAATTGAATAGATAAATATATAATGAAAAGAAAAAAATTTGGTCTTTGTATTTTACATGCTGCTATCCTTTGAGAATGTGAGAGAATCAACTAAAAACTAGTTGAAATGATTAACAACTTTAGCAATGTGGCAGGATATAAAATAAACTTACATAAATCATCAGTATTTCCACTTACTACTAACAAAATTCAGAAGGCTGAGATAGAGAAATGTTTTTAAAATAATGGTAGATAATATAAAATATTTTGGAGTTTCCCTGCCAAGACAAATCCAGGGACTAAATGATCACAATTACAAGACACTTTTCACACAAATCAAGACAGATCTAACAGTATGAGGAATATTCGTTGCTCATGAGTTGGCTATGCAAATATAACAAAAATGACAGTTCTGCCTAGATTAATTCATTTATTCAGTGCTATACCAATAAAAATAGCAAATAATTATTTTATAGAGCTAGAAAACTAGTAATGTGACATTCATGTGACAGAACAAAAGGTGAAAAATATCAGGGGAATCAATGAAAAAATATTTGAGGGAAGATGGCCTAGCTCTACCAGATTTCAACATATATTACAAAGCAGGAATCATGAAAACAATCTGGTACTAGCAAATAGAGCAGAGAACAATGGATTGATTAAAATCAGAAGACATAGGAGTAAATGACTATAGTAATCTAATATTTGATAATCCCCAAGATCCAGCCTTTTGGGGCAAGAACTCATCATTTGACAAAAATGACAGGGAAGATTGTAAAACAGTTTGGCAGAAAGTAGACTGATACCAACATTCACCCATATACCAAGATAAGGTCAAAATGAATAAACAATGAAAACATAAGGGTAACAAGTTAAGAATTAAGGAAGTGTGGGAAATGTTAACAGTCAGAACTATCAATAAGGGACCAAACAAAAGGTACAAAGGATTACAAGAAGTAAAATGGATAATTTTGATTACATTGAATTTAAAAAGTTTTGTACAAATAAAATCAGTACAACCAAAATCAAAAAGAAAGTAAGAAACTGGGGCAATGGGGGAAATTTACAATAAGTTTCTTTGATAAAGACCTAATTTTTCAAATATATAGAGAACTGAGCTAAATTTATTAAAAATAAGACCCATTGCCCAATTGATAAATGATCAGAGGATATGAAGGAGTCAGTATCAGAACTGAATAGTCACATTAAAAATGCTCTAAATCAGTACTGATTAGAGAAATGGAAATTAAAACAGCTCTGAGGTAACATCTCACACCTAATAGATTGGTGACAGTAAAGGAAATGATAAGTACTGGAGAGGATGTAGATAAATAGGTATACTAATGCACTGTTGGTGGAATTGTGAACAGTACCAACTATTCTTAAGAGCAATTTAGAACTGTGATCAAAGGGTTATAAAAGTGAGCCTACATTTTGACCTAAATTTCCACTCCTAGATCAAATAAAATGGAAAAGGAGCTATATAACAAATTAGTTATAATAGTTATTTTTGTGGTAGAAAAGAATTGGAAATCAGGGGAATGTTAATCAATTGGAGAATGGCTGGATAACCTGTGATATATAATTGTGATGGAATACTATTATGCCATAGAAAAATGATGAGCAGGATGCTTTCAGAAAGAAAAACAACCTGAAAAACCTTATGTGAACTGAGGCAAAATGAAGTGAGCAGAACCAGGAGAACAGTGCACCCAGTAACAGCAATTTGGAAATACTGATTGTCTGTTTGAGATTTAGCTACTCTATTTAACACAATGATCCAAGGCATTTCCAAAGGACCCATTATGAAAAATGAGTTCAAATGTGGCCTCAGACACTTACTAATTACCTAGTTGTGTGACTTTGGGCAAGTCACTTAACCCCATTGCCTTGCAAAAAAAGTAAAAAAAATAATGGTTCATGGATTGAATAGGAACCAGGTGATGAAGAATATTGCACATATTTTTGGTAACAGACTGAGAAGGTCAAATCAGAGTATTATCTAAGGACTAGATTTTTACTGGCCAGTCTCCTAATTGCATAGGCAGGGAATTGAGACCCAGAAAATCCAAATAACTTTCCTAAAGGAATATAGATGAGAAAGGAGATAATTTATCTAAAGTTTTTAAGCCTTCATTGTGAAGGGTAAAGCTCTCTATACATGGTCAGTTAGAGTATCATTTTATTTCAAACAGTCAGTGATTTCATTAGTGGAGAGAGTTCCTGATAAGGAACTCCTTTTATCAAACTGCAATTTATGGTCTTTGCAAAAGAACTTCCTAGAGATTCTGCATCCTGGAAGGATTCTGCTTACATTGCCAGCATGTGTCATGGATGGGTAGCATGAGAGAATTTCCATTTAGGAAGTAGAAAGGACGGGATTTGAATCTAGGTCCTATCTTAAATTTCACTGCCCTTGCCAAAGCTCTACAGTTGCCTTGTTCTCTCTGGACCATAACTATGAACACAAGCAATGTGGAATTCTGTCCAATGACTCTTTTACTTAAAGAGAAAGTAGAGCATTTTTCATTGAATGGACTGTAGTTTGAACCATGCATGATTTTGTGATCAGTAGTAAGCCCTGGAAATTTTTTGTTCTTTTAAGGAGTTTCAGGTAAGACACTATATTCCCTCCTCTATCTAGAATAGAATGTGGTTTTCTTGAAAAAAAACTTCTGCTACTATTTCTTTGTGAATATAAATGAAGTTCTGACTATTTATTTGGACAGGTGCATTTCCATGGACAGATGCATATGCACATGAATTTAATTTACTTCTTTTTAGCATTAGCTAGCATATTTTTCCAACAAGAAGAAATATAATGTGTTTTTGGAAGCTAAATTCAGCTACTACATTTCAAAGTAAGAAAAAAGAGCACTCCATAACAGCAATGTACATTTTTGCTAGTGTAGAGAGAGAAATGGGCAAATATAGATTAACCTACATAGAGTTATTTTGCAGAATGGAAAAAAATTCAGTTGTATGAGGAGGGGATTTTTAAAGAAATGACTTTCTATTTTAAATATGAGATTTTTGTAAATTGTTCCATTTGAGAGTAAGAATGCTTAAAAATGTAAAAAAAAATCAGAGCTGTGATTTCACTGATGAAAATTCTAAGATTATTTCTTGTCACTGGAAGGCTCATAAGATATTAAAGTTTGAGTTGTCAGGGACTTCAGAGTCATTGACCCGAATCCCTCACTTTGTAGGAGGAAAACCTGGGACTAATTCACTATTCTAGGCTATTAGTCTCTTGTCTGTACTCAAAAACTAACTAATAAGTCAGAGGAAACATTTAAATCTAGGTATTCCAGATACCAAAATCCAGAACTCTGTACTATATCATACTGCATTTTGGGAAAAAATGAGAATCATGTTCAACTGAATTATTTGATAGAGCAATGTTTTGTTATTGTGAAAAAATTAATACTGAAGTTTTCTTCTCTTGATGAAACTTCTATTGTTATACTTGCATGGGTTCACATAGCAATAGAAGAACTATATGTGTATACATATATATATATATGTGTGTATAAATATATAGATATAGATACCACACACACACACACACACACACACACACACACACGTAACATTATAAAGCAGGAAATTCTCATAGAAACCTAAGAGATAGAGTAACAGAGGTTCACAGAAGAAACTTTTTAGTGGCAATTTTCCAAGTTCATTCTCATGGTCAGTGAAGGTTATACTTTACCAAGTTTGTGGAGCTTAAAGTGAAATGTCAGCTACATTTTTTTCTTTTTTAAATACAAGACATTGTTGATTCAGCTGTGTCAAGATATGTTCTTTCCTATGTAAGCACTTGTCTCTTAAAGTGACAATAATCAAAAAAAGTCTCTGAGAAGTGGTCTTATACCTCCCTTCCCACCACCCAGATAATGTCTCAGAATGTGACAAAATAATAATGAACCTATTCTCTGCCTTTGATGCTTAGATTCTCTAAATTCTTGTATGGGGGCGCAGGTTGGTAGAGAAATAATTCAGAGATCATAGTATTTTGTAAGGATTTTTTAAGAGGTATATTATATGTGGATGTCACCAACAGCTATTTGGAAAGAATTTCCCCCATAGGCCATGAAAATCTTTTTCTACTCTGATGAGATATTGGACTATGAAGTTATTAAGAATTATCATTTATTCTATATTCCAGTCTACCATGTCCTTTGATAATTTTATGGAATAGGATGGATGGTCTCCTTATGTTGGGCAAACCCTAAACCATGGGCAAACCCTGCCATTCTGTCCATGTCTTTCCATAGATCATTGTGTTTTTTTGGTAAAATTATTATAAACATTTTATCACTAATTTTGAGATAAATTTGCAGTCCGATTATGTGGCAAAGACCCCAGCAGTAACCATAGCTGAAAGTATAAAGCACTCACCTGATGCCTTAATCATTTTCCATAGATCTTTCATAGAATAAGTCATCCAATGTGTTGAAAGTTACCTAGATCCTTTTAATATCTTGTGAATTGTAGAATCACTGGTAGAGCTGAGAATCGTAGAGTTCCTCTGGACCAACACCTTTTGTTTTGGAATTTGAGAGAACTGAAATTCAGAGAGCTAAAGTAATTTTCTCAAGGTAAGACAAGTATTTAGAACACTGACCATATGACTATCATCCCAGTGTTCTTTTTTGTTTGTTTTACACAACACCATGTCTTTTCTTTAGTAATGTACCGGAGCCAGTTTTAACTAGTGGATTGTTCAATTTTCAATGTGAGCATGTGCATATCAGAAATAAAAAATACTCCATTCGGGTGCTGAATTATTGATTTGCTGATTCAGAAAGAGATAGAGAAAACATGAATAAAACAGATTAAACCTAAAAATTGAGATTTTACCTGGTTTCATCTAATACTGAAATTCTGATGTTTCAAAACCCTTAAATTGGTATCTTGCCAAATAGCAAGTGAAGGGGACCCTTTTTCTACTTTTCACAGAAAATCATGTCCTATGGGCATTTCACAGAAAAAAAATGCCTGAAATAGGCATCCCCATCCCCCAGAGTCAGTTGAAAAATATTTACCAGCACTCTCCTGTTTCTCTTGACCTTTCTATATTGTCTGAGACCAATATCTTCCATTCTAATTTAATCTACATATATATTTCCTCTTGACCATTTTAACAATTCACCAATTTCCAACCATAGCTAATCATCCATTTGAAAATTCATTAACTCTAGAATCCTTCGAATACTGATTGATAATCTTTATCTTTGGGATTCTTAATATCTGATTTCTCTTCTCCCAGGATGTTAAGATCACTGGAAAAAGTAAAAAAAATGGAAGAGATTTCAACCACACCAAACTTGTGGTTTATAGCCTTACCTTAATGTTCTTAATGCCATTGAGCCTCCACTACCTTTTGCACTAGTCTTGGCATTCATGTAATACATTGTTATTTACTGATCCCTCTAAGTAACAAGTTAACACCCTTTTCTGGTTGAAATGTATATACTCTTATAAGGTCATAGAATTTAGGGTTTAAAGAATTTACAGATCATTCTGGTCCAATTAATTTTATTTTACAAGTTTAAATTGAAGTCTGAACAGATTTCACAATATTTCACAGGTGAGTCAGTAGTAGAGCTCAGATTTTACCTTGTTTTATCTAACACTGAAATTCTGATGTTTCAAAATTCTTAAATTGATATCTTACCAAGTAGCAACTGAAGGGGACCCTTTTTCTACTTAGTTTTCACAGAAAGTAAGGAACTGTCTTAATACATGCCTAGAAGACATCTTCTGAGATTGTTTCTTTCTACTTAAAAAAATAGTTTTTTTCATAAACAATGAATAATTAAAAATATTTTCTATATATGAAATGAGAAAAGCTAGGTGGTGCAGTGTATTGAGCACTGGGTTTGGAATTAGGAAGGTCTCAGTTCAAATGTAGCCCCCAACACTTATTAGCAGTATCACTCTGGCATAGTTTGCCTCAGTTTTTTTCATCTGTAAAAATGAGTTAGAAAAGGAAATGGCAAACCACTCTAATATCTTTGCCAAGAAACTCCAAATAGGGTCATGAAAAGTCAGACACGATTGAAATGACTGAACAAACAAATATATCAAGTGAGAAGATTTAGTCTAATGCAGACTGATCTGCAAAAGCTTGTCTGTTCTTTTCACTTGTTTTCATCAAGAATATCCTTAATATGTGTGTAGATCATTCTCATAAAATTTTTATGAGGTAATTGGGAGACACTGGAGTTTATTGAGTACAAGATGGAACTTATTGAGTTAGTGACATAGATATACAGTTTAGGAAGATCAATTTGACAATTGAGTGGAAAATGGACTAGAGTGGGGAGAGAATGTAATTGAATAGTGTTATGTTCTAGTAAGTGATAAATATGATGAATAATGCGGAGCATGAAAAGTCTTATATAGTAAGTAATGCAAACTGAAGTATATGAAAACAGGATACAATATGCACAATGACTGCAATACTGTAAATGGAAAAAAAAGAGCAACAAAAGAAGCCAAACTGAACACTGCAAGATTAGAATGTTCAAGCTTGGCCACAAACAAGAGATATGTCAGACAATTTCCTTGTCCTCATTTCTTGGATATCCGACTTTTTTCCCTGTGTTGGTTAGTTTTCCTGGATATTTTCCCTTCCCTCTCCCTTTTTTAGTTTGTATAAAAAATGATGGTTCTTTGGGAGGGTAGAAAGAGGAAATATAGTGAAAACTGTAAGTGGAAATGTAGGGGAAAAATCAATAAATTTCTTTTTGAAAAATAATGCATTCTCATATATAAGGCATTTTTAAGGAGTATTATTAAAGTATATAGATGCTATCACCTCCAAGAATAGTCAAAATTATTGGAGAAAAAATGACCCTATAGAAAGATTTGTATGAGATTCCACCTAAAAAAAATCATCTCAAAGACATTTATATTTGAAATTGTGAGGACCAAAAAATGATGTGAAATAGAACAGATCTACTATCATTTCTATGTCAATCTTCTCTTGTTATTGATGAAATGGAACCATCGTATGTGGACTCTAATATTTCTGTACTAAAGGGTTATATGAGGAATTGGAAATGGCATTCAAGAAAATAAAGTTGGGAAAAATAACTGAACCTGACCAACTAAATAGGTAGAGTAGAAAGCTGTGCTAATACTTCAACATTTTAAAAGTTACTCAGGAATTGATTTTCAAGTTGTATTGCAGAAGAAACATTGCAAGAGAATTACAAAGATTGTGAAAGGAATAATATCACCAAAATTAGTGACCAAGAAGAATTTGGAAACAGTCAAATATATTTTATAACCAACATGCTAGCAGAAATGAGAATAGATTTTTTCATGATATTTTCTTATCTTTATGATTTTAATTTTTTTCCTCTGGTCTTCTTGTTTGGGTTAACATTTCTAGAATGACATCAAAGGACATAGGGAAAGATAATCCTTGTATTCCATCTTTATTGATCAAGAAAACTTCCAATATTTCTCTACTGTCTAGAATGTACCTAGCATATAGAAGACATGGAGAGAAGATAGATATATAGATTAATAGATAGATGGATAGATACATAGGTAGATAGACAGATAGATGCATAGATAGACAGACAGATAGATAGATAGATAGATAGATAGATAGATAGATAGATAGATAGATGAATGGATAAGGTAAGTAAAAATCTATTCAAAGTAAAGTAAAAAGTTATTTCTGAAGAAAAGTTAGGAAAAGTACTAGGAAGTCATGATCAGAAAAGGACTTATAACAAGAGAGAGAACTTAAGACATGCTTTGAAAGAATCTGAAAATTCCTTTTTACATTTAGTGCTAGGAGAGATGGAAAAGTAGATAGTCTGTGAAAAGAAATGGAGATGAAAGATGAAAGAAATACAATAACAGTGGGTCTAGTTTACCTGGAAGATTAAGTAGATTTGGGGGGAATAATATGTGATTGATCAGGAGGGAAAGGGAGGAGTCATATGGAGGAGGGTTTTAAACACTAGGCAAAGGAGTCTGTATGGATTGCCATAGCTAATTTATCATCTGGTTTCCAATTGTATTACGGTCTTTAGGCCTTAATGACCTCTTCTGTCAAATGAGAGAATTGGATCAAATGATCTCTGAGGTTTTATTCAGTTCTAATATTCTAAGATGTTGCATTTTCCAAAAAGAGGAGTCAAAAGAGTCAGCTGTATTCCTTTGCCAAACAAAAGCTGGCTTACATTGTTTGAGATTATGCTGTCAATGATGATGGTAGCATTTTGAATTAGTCTGGGAAAACACAAAAAAAGATGCCTTCTCTAAAGTGCTTTTAAACCTGACACATATCATTATTTTGTTATTATTGTGCTAAAATGAACACAGTAGAAACAAAACAAAGATCAGCATTTGTTACATTTTTTAAGATAAAATATTAAATTGAAGTCACTTAAGTTTATTTGCTAAAGATGAGTATTCTAATAGGAAAGTTTTCTGGTGTAAATGAAATCCTTGCATAATTAGATGTAATCAACATAAATATTGATATGTGTTGGTATTAATATTGACATGCATTTTAACAACCTTTGCTGGTTTTAATTTTATGTCAGAACAAAAAATTTTAATGTATTCAGTGGTAACCAACATATTATATCTGTACAAAAGAATTTGTGCCAAATATTTAAAATTTAGATCTTAGTTCAGGTTCACAAAAGAGTTCTTCAAATCAATTTCCACCTAATTTGTCATGTTTCTGACATTTCAAGGAATGATGATTTTAAATGCAGAATAACATGTGATTTATATATCTTATTGTTCTTGACTAACTCTGAAAGGATATTTAAAATAGGTGTTTCATGATATCGATTGATGGAAACTAAAAATGAGTTGCTATTTTCAATAGAAAAAAGTGATAGAGTCAAAAAATCTGGGCTAAAGTCCTAGTTCTATCTTTTCCTGGTTGTGTGGCTTTAGACGCTTAAAATCATTGGGACTCACTTCTTTCCTCTGTAAAATGAAAGGAATAGACTATATGGCTTCCAATATCTCCTCCAAATCTAGATCTCTAATCTCAAAGAGTGATAATTTTTAAAATCAGAACTAATATTTCTATTTTGTATTTTTATATTTTATCACATGGGTAGACATTTTCTTACACAGCAAAAAACCCCTGGCTTGGACAAAACTAAAGAAAAAGATAGGAAAAATTAAGGAAAAGTCTGATTTGTATTATATTTTAGAAAAAACTGTCTCTAAATATGGTGACTTCAGTGCAAAGAATGGCATAATTCCTTTTCACAAGGAGTCATTTTCTAGAATAATCAAGGTCAAAATTTTCCTTAAGTGTATTATAATGCAATGATAAGTTCTGAATTGATAAATAAAAGAACATATTTTTATTTTACCAAGAATTGCCTCCAAATAATACTAGAATACTGCCTTATTAGAGCATAGGGTTCCTGTATACTCTGGAATATTATAATTGATTGTCAGACTCATAAACCAGGAAAAGCTTTGATTATGATTCTACCAAAATACTTTATCTGATTACTAAAGAATGGCCTTATTACATACAGAGAGAGATTGTACTTTGATGGACATTGCCACAATCATCAACAGTCTGACCCCCTTGTTAATGAATTTATTCAGCATAGCAACCAGGCAACCAATAAGCAATCAACAAATATTTCTTAAGTACCTACTGAACTCCACTAATAAACAGTGGAGAAAGAAAATTATGAAATGTTCACAGTGGCAACATAATATAACATGAGCAGATAAAGAAACACAAATTTTTGACCACCTTTAAAATAATAACAATTGTAGGGATTATAATGTTAAGCAGATATATTTGGTTTTCTAATTAAAACAGACAAATGACTAGAAGAGTCAAATAAAAGTGATGGTAAATGGTTTTTATTATACTTGGAAAGGCAAAAGAAATATCATTTCATTGGATATTTGGTTATATAATATTATGGTACTGATAATAAGTATTTGCAAAAGGACAACCATGAAAATAATTGCAGTTTATATGCCAACATCTATCATAGAGGATGAAGAGGTAGAGACATTGTACACAGGACTTGATAGGATGCTTCAAACTAAATCAGTATGTGCTTTGAAACTCACTGATGTCAAAGAAAATGTAGGTGTAGCTGAGGATGGTAAATATGTGGGGGAAAACAGGGTTAAGAAAGAAGGAATAAGAGAAATCAAATACTTGTAGGTTACACTGACACCTCATGTTTACACATGTTGAATATTTTCTTTGAGAAAATATGTAGGTACTAGACATGTTGAATAGTGAATAGTATCACAAAATGAAAGTAATTCCATTAAAGACAGAAAATGATGTTATTGATCTTGTAATTGTTCCTCAATATTCTGTCTGTATACAGCTAGATCAGTAACTTGTTTGAATAATAATCAAAATAAATATAAAGCTAGAATACAGAATAAAAATGAGGAATATGGATGGTAGGCAATTCAAATAATTTCAATATGAATTTCATTTTAATTAAGTTAACACCAACAACATAAAATGGGCAGTAGATGAAGGAAAGGATATCAGGACAAATGCTAACAAATTTAATAAATTTAACAAATATAAATCAATTCATATAAGGAGGAGGCCAAAATAGTCCAAAAATATTTATAGAGGAAACTCTTGACTCTACTGGCCAAGTAACAGAGGTAGAAGTCAAAGGCTACATTAAACTCATTGATCTGTGTTTAGTTTCTCCTAGCTGCTTTCCAGCTTTCCCCAACAATTTTTACCAAATAATGAAATCTTATCCCCCAAACTTAAGGCTTTACACTTGTCAAACACAGGGTTACTATAGTCATTTGCTACTGTAAATTGTATGTCTATCTGTTACACTGAACTGGAAATTGTGGCAATGTCCGTCAATTGGGAAATGGATGAACAAGTTCTGATACGTGATCATGATGGGATACTAGTGTGCAATAAGAAATGATGAGCTCGATGGTCTTAGAAAATCACAGACAGACTTGAATGAAATAAGAGAGTGAAATAAGCAGAATCAAGAGAATGTTGTATACAATAATAGCAATATTGTTTTAAGAATAACTTTGACTATACATACTCAAATTAACATACAGAAACTATGAAGGATTATACTACTTGAATCCAGAGAAAGATGAATAGAAGTTTGTATAGAATTATTTTCTCTAATGATAGTCATCTCTAGGCTGGGGTTGGGGAGAGAAAAAAAAGAAAACAGAGAAAATTACATAACAGCTTTAATATTTGTTTTAAAGAAATGGCAAGTTGTACATAATAGAGTTTCAGTTTTATGTGAAAACATCTTTTTTTACTATTCTAATGTGTTACGGAAATGTTTGTTTTATTTCTTAATAAATAATACAAATTAAACTCATTTATAAAAATATTGCTTGGAAGGATGTGTGAAGATTATAAGACATGTCAGTTGACAATACAATGGAAAACATTTCAGAGAAAATAATTGCTGAAATATTTAACTAAGCATTGATACCATTTCCTCAACCTGAGGACATTTAAGGACAGAACTTCAGGTTGACAATAGAAGGGAAAAAATTCTGTAAATTGCATGTAGGTATATTATATATGTATTGTGCATACATATATACAACATCTACATATGTTTTATAAATATTTATATATGCATATATAAGCATATCAATCTCTTTTTACCATCAAGAATAGTGCACCACCCACAATTGGATTCTGAAATCAGAGTTCTTATTTATGTAATGCTAGACATTTTACTAAAGGAACATTTTCTCCAGAAAGTATAATCACCTATACAAATATACCCCAACTCCAACAATTGAAAGAAAACATCCTCCTTACTCTTATATCTCAGTCATTGGGTAAGGAAAGCAAAGTGAGATCATGGCTTAGTTAAGTTTGCTAAACAGCACAGTTGCAGTTCCTGGTCCAAAAATTCCCTTAGACTCAAGACCCTGGCACCTGGACTTCTCAGGGTTTCCACATTATCCTGACTGTACCACTCAGCCTTCAATCCTGGTCTCAAGGTCACTATAGTGCAAATTCTTCCATGGCTCAATTTCCACCATAGTTCAAACTGTTCTAGAACTGGAAATGGAAATGGAAAAATAACATAAAAGAGACAAACACAGAGGCCCATTTCCAGAGCTGGATTTTCCTTTTCCTGTCATCTGTAGTGGAAAAGATGGTGGAAAAGAAAGCTAATGATTCAGTTTCAATAAGTTTTAAAGATTCAGGTAACCAATCAAAAGAACACATGGAATGTGAACTTTAGGCAGACTGGGCTTGCTCAAAAGTCAGGTTACACAGTATATGAAAGAATGGAAATAGCACTAAAGAAAAATAAAATTTAAAAAAATTTACTTTCAGCCAAGAGTACTAGAGGGAGGTTCATGTAGGTAGTGGCAGAATTTTGATAGTGTTTAAGGATCTAGACTTAAATGAAAGAATATTCCAAATGTATGGGGGGAAATTCAATCCATGACCAAAAGAAAAGCTGGTCAAAAGAATAGTAATAGCGTCTGGTTCAAACATCTATTAATTTTATATTATTCACTTCAATACAAAATCTCTATGAGAATAATCTGCACAATTCAAGATATAAAGATATAATAATAAGGATACCTTTTTAATGTTCTCATAAAAATTTTATTTGTCGCATCTACGTCTTCAAATTTCTTGGCAGAGATATTGGAATGGACCATCTTTTCTTTCTCCAGCTCATTTTATAGATAGAAGACTGAGGTGAAGAGGGTTAAATGACTCACCCAGTGTCACACATAAGTGTCTGAGGCCATAATTGAATGATTTCAGGCCTAGAACTCCATCCATTATATTCATTCCCCCTCCTCCACCCCCAATAGGTGAGAGATAAAAGTGAGAGATACATATTACCCAAAATTGTTCAGCACTGTCGTGGAGTAAAGGTAAAGAGCAATCTCTTGGGAATATTTAAGTTCTCTAGATGCTGCTATTTGTGAATAAGATCCTGCTTGTTTCATCAAGACTTGGGACATTATGGAAACTCTAGGAAGAAAACCATAAACAAACATAAATATTTGGACTAACCATTCATTCAGGAAAATCCAAGGGACTAAAAATTTCTGTTTTCCAGACTATGATTAAAGATTGGATAAATTCTTTAGAACCTATCAAATTTGGACAGAGGGTAGGAATAATGGATAGGGATCACTTAAACAAGGAAGACTATAATATATTATTTGTGGGAAATCATGAAGATAATGTAAGGAATCCAAGCTTCTCACTGAAAAAAGAACTATTATTAACAGTTTAATTAATTATTTATTATCTAATTAATAAGAAGTAAAATTATTAATTTTCCACTTTTCTAATGTCAGAAAAAATTGAGGGAAACTTCTAAATTTCCTTTGAGAGAAACAAGGACAAATGTTGCACAGGATGAGTAGAAATGGATAGGTTATAATCTCTATTATTGGAACAAATTCCTAAATCATTGGGATTGGGTATGTAAGTCTTCTCCCAGTAATCATGCATGGCTGTGTCATATCACATCCCAATCTCTGAAGCATTAAATTTGAAGGGCAACAGAGAGATGCATGTCCTTAATCAGGTCAGTGAATTAAGGAGACACAAATTTAAGAATTGAATCAAAGAAATGTCTGACTGAGAAATGAGACAGCTAGCTACACGTGTGGCAAGAGAAAAGGAAGAGATGGACACTTTGTATCTTGGGGCAGCCAGGTGGGATGGTAGATAGAGTGCTTGGTTTAGGAAGATTTGAGTTTGAAGTTGACCTCAGACATGTGTCATGTCACTTAACCCTGCTTGCCCCAGTTTCCTCATCTGTAAAATGAGCTGGAGAAAGACATAACAAACCACTCGAGGATTTTTTTTTTCTGAGAAAACCCAATATGGACCCATGAAGAGTCAGACTCAACCAAAACAACTAAACTACAACAAGTTGGTGTTCTTTGTTAATACCTTTCTGGAATAATGATAAATCTAATAATGTATCTAGAATGTGACATAGAACCTCCTGTCATGGTGAACTTATTGAAGAATCTGGTCGTGTATGGCTCTGAGTGGACAAGTATGGATGAGCTGGATCTTTTATTATCAGATTGCAATAGTCACAATGATGAGCTCACATATCTTTGGGGTACCTGAGTACTGAATATAGATTCTCATTTAGAATCTTTTTCTTTCTATTCATCTCAAATATGCCTTAACAAATAATGTTCCAGTATGTTTTTATGTTCTTGCCAAGGACCTTTATAAAACATAATTTGGCGTGCCATATATTTTAGGGTAAGTATCATACTTCCAGAGTAAAGTGTTTTCACTTCCACAAAATATGCAAGGAGGAAATGAGAGTGTGACACATTTAAAATTTGCAGGAAATTCTTATTTATTTGCTGACAGAAGTTAGTGTCCATGGTACACTCTTGTTTTCTTCCAAGCAACCAAATTTGTGTCAGACACTGATCAGTAGAGAAGAGTCACTGGACAACATTAGATAAAAATATATGTTCTTCATTTGGTTAAAAGTCTCTAAGCATAGCATTAAATATTGCATAAAATAGGATATTTGCTTCAAAGTTTTGCCAGTTTGAAACTGCTATGAAATTTTTTAGTGCTGGTAGAGTCACAAAATATGTTTTACCTTTTTTCCTCTTTAAGTTATATATTCTCTTACAATTGCAACATTTTTATTTGAAAATACAACTTTCAGGTTTTGCAAACAATCCAGAATTTTCCAAAAGTGGACTTATTCAGAATTTTGTACTTTCCAAATCTTTCCTGAATGTAATTTTTTTTAGATTAGCCATATGGGGGAAATAGAGTGAACACTAAACAGGAGACATTTTAAATCCAGCCTCAGACATTTACTACCTGTATGATCATGGGAAAGTTACTTAAACTGTTTATCTCAGTTTTCTTCAACTGTAAAATAGAAATAATCTAGAATCACACTGGAGAGGGGAATGGAAACCATTCCAATATCATTGCCAAGAAAATCCCATATGGAGTTGGGCATGTCTAAATTACTCAACAGCAACCAGAGTGACAACAACAATGGGGATAATAACGCCCTCCCAGGATTGTTGTGAGGATTAAATGAGATATCTCTAAATGAATGTGTAAATGGATTCGATCCATATGTGGACCAGTTAACTTCACAGTTCTGTCATCATAAACATAGCACACTATCTAAGCCATAGTTGGTGCCATATAAATGATAGCTATTATCATTATCATTATTATTATTACTACTACTATTATTACATTATTATTGGAACATACTACAAATAGTGGTTGTTCAGAGAATGACGTTGCTTTATCTACTTTTAATAATCATCTGTGGCTATTGAATTCAGTTTTAGCATTGCCTTCAGGAAACAAAGACCATTGTCTTTATTCCTATGTAGATTATTTATCTTCACAGGTCTGTCACTATAGCCTGTATCTTTTGGTTCGACCAACTGTCCTGCCATCATTTACAAAGTTATGAAGGCAAAACAGAGGTACTTTTTCAAAGTCCATTATATAAAAATATCTGATTATCTGGGACATTGATATCACTTTCTAAATACTATCTCATAGAGTAAAATATTATATACTTCTCAGATGACACAGTAGCTAGAGTTCAGACATTTACTAGCTCTGCGACCTTGGGGAAGTCACATGCTCTGTCTCTCTCAACCTTAGATTTCTAATCTATAAAACAGGAGGTTGAACACGATATCCTTCAAGGTCCCTTTTAACTCTAACTCTTTGGCTCTTTGATCCACACTCCATTGTCATTAAATTACAATAAAAATTGTGACATATTTGCATAATGCTAGAGTATTGTTTGAAAATGCATTTCCCTTTTGAAGGATCAGTCTCATATGTTTCTTACATGTTTATTACAGAATTGAATATGTATACTGCTATTTCTATCATACCTGCTTTCCTCCTAGGAAAATGTAGGGGTAAGTGATTCCCAAGTTGTAGCAAGGATAAAAAAAGTGCAACTGCTTTCTCTAGAGGAGATTGCATTTTGTTGGGGAGGCAACAAATGTATGTATAATTATATACTAAATAAATATATAAGAAATGTAAACAAAATAAAAAGAATGTAGCTAGTTACAGGATTATAAAATGGAAGAAATAAAAGTTGATATGAACAGGAAAGACATCATGTTGAAGATATCTACTTCTTCCCTTTATGATGAGCTGCATATTAGAAGAAAAGAGGACCTCCGTGAGGCAGAGGTGAGGAGGAGTACATTCTAACAGACAGCTAAGTCAAAGATATGGAGAGTAAGAATATATTATGTGAGCAAAGACAAAGGACACTTTGGTTGAACCATAAAGTATGAGAAGGATAGTAATAATAATGTATAATCTATGCTTGTTAAAAGAATCTAGAGGAGAAGTAAAGGCAAATGTAACCCAGTTTTTATTTTTTGCAAAGCATGAATTGTAATTGCAGTGGGAAAAAACCTCATTCATGGAGTTAAAAAGACTCATCTTTTTGAGTTCAAATCTGGCCTTGGATACTTACTAAATGTGTGACCCTGAGCAAATGACTTTACCCTGTTTCTCTCAGTTTCCTCATCTCTTAAATGAGCTAGAGAAAGAAATGGCAAGGCCACTCCAGTTCTTTACAGATAAAATTCAAAATGAGGCCATGGACATTACTGAAAAATGACTGAACAATAATAATAATGAGAAGAAATAATACAAATGGACTCAAGGGGTTCCAGGGTAGAAGAAAATATAGCAAAACTAAAATGAAAGGCATGGAGGTCTAGGGGATGGTGGTCAAATATATGAATAACACGGTCATGGTCATGGAAGGGGATGGTGAAATCCTCTTTTTCTGTGAGCGTGAAGTAGAAGATTTATGGATAAAAAAAGATGAAAAAAACCAAATAGGACAAGAAGGCACAAAAAATCCCACTCTGCATTAGTGGACTATGAAATCCCGAATTCATCGCTAGAGGTCGGCACACTTTCTAGAGATAGTTGGACTCTTGATTAGTTATGATGGTTAAAAGTTAGATTGGCCTTTGACTTCATAGGTAAAATTGTATGGGAAGTTTAGGTTATTGATCAGATAATTGAGGGTAAAGATGGGGAGGCAGTTTTGGGAGCTAAATAATTCTGAGATTTAATAATTATTTTGTCAAGGTTTCATTTCTAAAATATACAGAGAACTGAGTCAAATTAAACAAAAAATCATTTCCCAAATGACAAATGGTCAAAGGATATAAAAAGACAATTTACAGATGAGGAGATCAAAGAGATCCATAGTCATATGGAAAATTGCTCTAAATAATTTCTTATTAGAGAAATGTAAATTAAACATCTCTGAGATACCACCTCACACCTCTCAGACTGGCCAATATGACCAGAAAGGACAATGATCATTGTTGGAAGGGTTATGGAAAATCTGGGACACTAATACATTGTTGGTGGAGCTGTGAACTCATCCAAATTTTCTGGAGAGCAATTCGGAGTTATGCCCAAAGGGCAACAAAAATGTGCATACCCTTTGATCCAGCAATACCACTACTGGGTCTATATCCTGAAGAGATGATGTAAAAAGGGTAAAACCATCACTTGCACAGAAATATTCATAGCAGCCCTGTTTGTGGTGGCAAAGAATTGGAAATCAAGTAAATGTCCTTCAATTGGGGAATGGCTTAGCAAACTGGTATATGTATGTCATGGAACACTATTGTTCTATTAGAAACCAGGAGGGATGGGAATTCAGGGAAGCCTGGAAAGATTTGCATCAATTGATGCTGAGTGAGATGAGCAGAACCAGAAAAACACTGTACACCCTAACAGCAACATGGGGGTGATGATCAACCTTGATAGACTTGCTCATTCCATCAGTGCAACAACCAGGGACAATTTTGGGCTGTCTGCAATGGAGAATACCATCTGTATCCAGAGAAACAACTGTGGAGTTTGAACAAAGACCAAAGACTCTTACCTTTAATTTAGAAAAAAAGCCTGATATCTTATTGTCTGATCTTGCTATCTCTTTTACTTTATGTTTCTTCCTTAAGGATATAATTTCTCTCTCATCACATTCAATTTGGATCAATGGATACCATGGAAACAATGTAAAGACTGGCAAATTGACTTCTGTGGGGGCAGGGGGAGTGAGTAAGATTAGGGGGAAAAATTGTAAAACTCAAAATAAATAAAATATTTAAAAAATAATTATTTTGTCAACATTGGCTTGCCAATGAAAAAAGTTGAAACTATAACAGTATACGTACATATGAGTGAACGAAAATATCAAATGAGAGAATAAATAGAAAACGAGGCTAAGTTCTGTAGCTTTGATTTTCATCAGATGGATTTTAAACTTGGCTCATGAATCTGGATCAATTTTCTTTGCCAAAATAAAAATTTAGTTGACATTTTCTAAGCTATTTTGAAACCATATTTTACATTTATTTAACCAAATCAGAAATTTGCAACATATTGAAGATGACGGAATTTGGCCAAATTCATGGAGTAAATAGAGCATTCGGCTATGAAAAATGAAATTAAAAAATCTGGAACCACATAATATGCTAAGTTTTCTTTGTAAATATTTTATGTGCAAAATACTTTATTGTATGCAATAAAGGTCACTCTCCTAATAAAAAAAATCATCTGTGATTATTCCATATTGTCTCTAGCACAAGGTAAAAATTCCTTAGACAAGTTACAGTCATCTACAAGATAACCCTCCAATTACTTTTACAGATCTATTTCATAATGATTTTCTCCTCCTACTGGACATTCCAGCCAAATTGGCCCATTAAGTCATTCCCTGAATTTAACATTCCATTTCCCACCTCCTTAATTTTGCACAGACCGTGCCCTATGATTAGAATGCATTTCTTCACTTTTCTCTCATAGCTTCTTCCAAGTATCCCTTAGAATTTTCTTTCAATGAGAAACCTTTTTTGATTTCCACTTGTGTTTCTATCTAAGTCATTAATACATTCTGTCCTCTGGTATTATTTTATATTTATTTTTATATCTACATACAATAGAATGTATTTTGAGGACTGGTAGTTTTGCTTAATTTGTCTTGTTATTCCCTTAGGCTAGCAAAATGTTTGTTGACTGAATCAAATGGAATTGATTGCCCTTTATCCTGACTTCATTTTTACTAAATGCCCATCAGATATCTTTTATGAATAGTCCTCTTAAAAGGGCTAATTATTAATATATTGAGACCATTAATATGATGGGAACTATATAGGACATTATAGTTCATTAAAGTCAGAGAGTTTGCCAAAATAAAAAGGGCTTTTAAATTTCCCATAATCTAAGAGTACAAGCCAATGATCAGATTTCAAACTAACTAGTAGTTTATCTCAATTTACCATTTGAAGGGAAGAGAGGAGACATCCCTAAGGAAAATGAGCTTGGTGGTTATGATGGGTTGGGTGGGACAGTCATTTTTTCCCCTTTGGAGGTAATCCCTCACTGTGAATGTGAGATAGAAAATTCTACAAAGCTACTGCTTTCTTAACTTTTGTTTCAATTATCTCAAGTGTCCTCTTTTAGAGTTCCTGTTGTTTTTTGTGCTTATGCCCCTTGGAATCCCTTGTGACTCTCCAGAACCTCTTTATCAGAAAGTTTCAGGCTAGTTTTGTTTATTTGAGGCCAGCTTCCTTGGCTGCTCACAGCAGTCTATAGCTTATTTATTGCTATTTTTTGTTTGTTTGATTGTTTGAAGTTTATGCTTTTTAAAGATCAGTTTTCCGAATGTAGCCTTCCGATGCTACCAAGCCTTTAATCAAAAAATATTCAGTGACTTTCCATGGTCTACCAAATAAAATATAAACTGCTGATCCTCGAATATAAGAATCTCCATTATCTAGCTTTTAGCCCATATTTTTTTAGTCTGATTTCACACCACTTGTCCTCATATACTCAATGCTGTGGTCAATTGGGTTAAGTTTCAATCCATCATTCTTACTCTGATCTACCTTCTATTTGCTCAAGTCATCTCCCATACCAGAATTGAATTTTCTTCCCCAAAACTGTCATTAGCAGTTATGTGGTACAATAGATAGATAACCCAACCTGGAGTAAGAATTCAAATCTCAGACACTTACTAGCTTTGTGACCCTGGGCAAGTCACTTAATTCTGTTTGCCTCAGTTTCCTCATCTGTTAAATGACATAGAGAAGGATCACTCCAAGTATCTTTGCCAAGAAAGCTTCAAATGGAGTCATGAAGAGTCAGAGATGACTTCAAATGGCTGAATAATAACGACTTGTTCTATTCCTGGTGTTGAAGTTTTTTAAAAACAATATTTTATTTTTCCCTAATTACATGTAGAATTTTAATGTCCATTTAAAAATAATTTGAATTCCAAATTCTCTTCTCCCTTTCTTGTCCTTCCCTTTTCTAACCTGACCTAGGTTATTATTACAAGTTCAGTCTTATTTCCATATTACTCACATTGTAAACTAATACACAGATCAAATGGAAACAAAGAAAGAAAAAGTGAAAAATAGAATATGTTGATCTGCATTTAGACTCCATCAATACTTTCTATGAATATGACTAACGTTTTTCATCATGAGTCCATTGGAATTGACTTTGATCTGTATTATTGAAAATAGCTAAGTCATCCAGAGCACCAATATTGTTGTTACTGTGTACAACATTCTCCTACTTCTGCTCACTTCACTTTACACCAGTTCATTTTTACTGCAAAATAGTATTCTATTAAAATCATACCACAATTTGTTCAGACATTCCCCAATTGACGGACATCTCAATTTCCAATTTCTGGCCATGAAAAAAAGAGCTGCTATAAATATGTTTATATTAATAAACTGTTTTCCTTTTTTGAAAATATCTTTAAGATACAGAGTGATTAATTTTATTGCTGGGTCAAAGGAAAGACACAGTTTTATAGTTCTTTGAGCATGGTTTCAAATTGCTCTTTAGAATGGTTGGATCAGTTCACAACTGTACTAACAGTTCTTTATTGATCAAATTTTCCTACATTCCCTCCAAAATTTATCATTTTTCTTTATTGTTAAATTAACTAATCTGAAAAGTGGGAAGTGGTGTCTTAGTGTTGTTTTAATTTACATTTCTTTATTCAATAATGATTTAGAGCATTTTATATGACTATAAATAGCCTTGATTACTTTATGATTACTTTATCTGAAAATTGCTAGCTTACATTAGCTGAACATATAACAGTTGGGATGAAACTTTCTTCAAGAACCAAGTCAAAGTTTATCTTCATGAATACTTCCTTGACAACTCTCCTTCTTTTAACCACATTTCAAATTTCTCCTCTAATTATATCCTTGATTTCTCCAATGATCTTGAAAGCAAGTTGAAAGGGGTGTTGGATTTGGAAACGGGTGATATCTGCATTTGCATCTTATCTCCAGCCTGTACAATTTTGATCCTCACTTAATATCACTCAACCTCAGGGATGGAGCTACAAAATGAGGATCATGATGCTTAGATTATAGAAATAATGGAACTGTTATAAAGTACTATGAATGACACACTTGTATCATAGTTATTTGTGAACATATCTTCTCCTGATCTTTTCTATTATTAAACTCTGCAACAACAGAGTTTATGCAATAGTACTAGAGGAATTAAATCATATTAATCTTGATATTTTTGGTATAAGTGAAACCAGAGGAAATTGCAGCTGAATAAAATGATGACTCATAGATATTCCTAGGAAAAGCAAAGCAAAAAAGTTGATGAAGTACTCTTGTAGTCTTTAGGCTATAAGGAATATGATTTCATGGGGTTTTAGTTATGATATATTATAATTAAAATAAGTATTAAGTATTAAAATTAAATTAAGTATTAAAATAAGTATTAAATAAGTATTTACAAAGAGATCACCATGAAAATAATTGTCTATTGTTAATTCATATCTGTTACTGGGGATTAAGTGGTAGTAAAATTTAGTACATCAATGTATATCAGTTATTAGAATTTATTTTCTTCAGTCTTATCCTCATTCTTCAGTCACCAAATAAAAATTTTACTTTTAAAGTGTTAATAAGCAGATGATAAAATTTATTAATGATCTAAAAACTACACTTATCACATTTTGTTTTCATTTTTGACATTTCTAATCACAGTACAGATTTTTCTGGGGGGCGCTGGAGCACTTAGCATAGAGGATCATGTTTTTCTTTTTTTTTCATAAGTTAGCATGGACCCAGACCTCATCACCAAAGTGGCAGACTCCAAGTGATGAATGTTATACTTCACTGAAGTCGTCATCAGAAGCAAACTTGATCTGTTCTTGGAATTCCACTTAAAACCTCTTCAGATTGAGAGAATTTGCCAGAATTTATATACTGCTAAGTTGTTCTTTGAGAATTCTGTATCATCTCTATACATGAGGTGTTGCAACAATACTTTGTAAAAAATCCACACATATGACTGTTTAATAGTTGTCTTCATTATTTTTAAAGCAGCTTATAAGCCTCTACATCTGGTGACAGAGATAACTGAAAACCAAATAAGGACAAATAGAAATCTATAAAAGTCCCAAAATGTGAAATTCAACAATCTCCCTAGGAAAACAATACTCAATTATTGATACATTAATTTTCTAGAAATAAACACCGAGCTAAATAGGGCTTACAAAAACAACAAAGAATTTACCCAGACTTCAGAGCAGAGCATCACCTAGAGAAGGGACAAATGAAAACCTGCTTTCCGAAAGCCTGGGGACCAGTCGCCCATAAAGATTTGGCTGGTTTTGATGAAAATTAGTGTGTTATGATGCACAGATGAAAGAGCAAATGGTTTTTCTTTACTTGATGAAAGCACTGAATTCTGAAATTATGCACAGCAGGTACAGTAGGAGATCCTGCACAGATTTCAAAAGATAGAACATATTTTATGCTGAAACATTTGTTTTATCCTCTCCCCTCCATAGCATTATTGAAGAAATGGGAATGAGGAATAAAGAAATAGGGCCAAAAGCAGATGAATGCAAAAAATACACAAATGAAGGTACCTGATTAATAGGAAATAGACGGAAAAGGGAAAAAAAAGGACAATCATATAATTTGTGCTTAGATTACAGCAGTTTTTCCTTCTTCTTTTAGTTGATAAACCCTGCTAAGTGTCCAGAATTGTTATTTTGTGGTTAGGTGCTGGCACGTCTTGTAATCACAGCACCCCTCAGGTAAAAATCGCAACACAAAGTTGGTTGCCTTCCACCTCTCCTTTTAAAACATACTTCTGGACAGCTCTCCCTTTTCTCCAAGATCTAGTTTAACTACTGTTCCCTGGGCAGCTAGGGTGTGCAGTGGATAGAGCACTGGCCCTGGAGTCAGGAGGACCTGAGTTCAAATCCCGCCTCAGACACTTAATAATTACCTAGCTGTATGGCCTTGGGCAAGCCACTTAACCCCATTTGCCTTGCAAAATCCTAAAAAAAAATCCTGTTCCCTTGGCTTAATTAGTAATCATAAATTCTTCCCAGATTTTTGGTGATAAAAGTATTTAAGACCCAAGAGAATTAAGTTCTATTTTTGGACTTTTGAATATTCAGATATCAATTAAGTTATTTAGGTAGGGAAAATATGAGGGGAGTTATCTGGAGTATCTCAAACTACTCTACTTCAGTTGGCCCTCATTCTGTCCACTTCTAAGACTGGCTGTTGAATTCGAAGCATTGTTATATAGGAAGAAAGAAGATAGAATGAATAACTGAATGTATAAAAATCATTTATTCATTATTAACTTTGCACAAAGGGCAAAATTCTAGATAAACAAGAAGCTTGCTTAAGGCTTTCTTTTCTTAATGCTCAAGGATACACAGTCAATGATCAGAAAAGTAGAGTTCTGAGGTCAATGTTTCTATTGTGCCTGTTTTTTCATGGGGGCAGTGAGGTTATTGAAGAAATTGGGGAGGAAGAAATCAGATATGATATTGGAAAAGTGCATAAACATACGACACCGAGTCCCCTTGGTGAGTATTATAGCATCACAACATTTCAGAATTAGAAGAAACTTGAGTGGTCACCGAGTTCAGCACATAACTGAAACAGAATTCATTCTACAACATGCCTAACAAATAATTATTTAGCATTCTCTTGAAAGTCTCTGGTGAAGGGAAATCTACTATCTCCCATGGCAGCCCATTCTCCTTTGGGATAGCTATAATTATTAGCAGATTTTTTTTTCTTATATCACTTTTAAATCTGTCTTTTTATCACTTCCATACTTGGCTCCCTCTGGGACCAGGAAGGCGTCTAACTTCTCTTCCACTGGCAGCTTTTCATGTACTTGTTGACAACATCATACCCCAACTAAGTCTTCTCTTCTCCAGGCAAAATATCCCCAGTTGCTTCAATCAATCCTCATCTGTCATGAACTCTAGGTCCTTTACCATCCTAGCTGCCCTTTTGGGGGATCTTCCCAGCTCATTATCCTGTTTTTTAAACTGTAGCCCTGCAAAATGAATGCATTGCTATAAATGCGCTATGACCAGGATAGAGTAAACAGAGATTATCAGCATCCGCCTATTGGACACTTCATCATTTTAATACATTTTAAGATTTAACTAATTATTTTTGTTTTCCATAGCATACTCTTGATTCCTATTGATTTTTCATTTCACTCACCCTTTCAGGTATTTTTTTTAAATAAACTGTTATTTAACTATTCATCTCAATCTTTCATTATACTAACTGAGGCACAGAACAAGGGCATGACTTTTCTGATGGTTTGACCAGATCCTGGATTTCTTATCTCTTGGATCAATTCATTTTTTTTCAAGTGTCCTTAAATGAATGAATGAAACAGAACAAAATTGCATATAGCACAACTACCATACTGCATTAGACAGGAATTTCAGATTACATATATCTAAGGTATTCTGGGAGACAACAGTGGTCACCAGACCAATCTGCTATACAGTAATCAGGAATAGGATTCATCTTTGAACAAAGGCTTTATAAAAGTGCCAAATGTAGAAAGCAGAGTGAAAAGCAAGCATATGTGCTATGAATAATGATGACAGTAGTAAGTAGAAGAGGTAGGATTTATGTGTGCACAGTATGAGCCTGGATTCTTTCATTTTCAGATGCACACATTGATAGTAGCCACCATGAAGACTATGAACAGACTTCTGCCATACTTATTTAAAAGGCAGTTATAGACTCAAATGGAAGAATATAAAAGTAAAACCATTGAAATTTTCTCTTCTTTCTTGACTGATGCTTGACACAGAGTTAAAATTGAACTCAAATAGTTTGGATGAACTATTCACACAAGGAAAACCAAGTGCATGAAAAATGTATTTTGTCCAGACCACGATAGGCAGTTAACTAACTAGACAATCTATAGAAATGTTGCTTCATATTTAGACATTGCAGATAGGCAATTAATCTCAATGCATCTTAGAGTTAAGTAGAAGAAAGAGAATGAACTGGATTATAATGGAGGATTTGTTCAATTTTTTTTAATGACACCAAGACCATTGAAACAAGATTCCTCTTTTCAAATTGACATTCTCATGAAGGGGTATAATTGTGAATCATGGATTCACACAGTATCTGAAGAAATTTGTAAAGGACAAAAAAAGAATGTTCCCAGTGGGGATAAAGAGGCTGTAGTATATTTTTGTTGTTGTTCAGTTGTCCAAATCTTTGTAACCCTTTTTTGGATTTTCTCGTTAAGGATACTGGAGTGGGGTGTCATTTCTTTCTCCAATTCATTTTACAAATGAAGAAAATGAGGTAAACAGGGTTAAGTGACTTTCCCAGCATCTTACAGCTAATCAGTGTCTGAGTTCATATTTAAATACTTGTCTTCCTGACTCCAGGTCCAGTACTGTTTCCACTGTGCCACCTAGATGCTCCTGTAACATATTATCCATGAGGAATCCCCCCTATCCCTTCCTCAATCCCCCTCCCTTGGGGTTATCTTGCAGATATCATGAGATAATGTGTGAGATTTCTTTCTTAATCAGTGCCATCTTTTTACCCAATAAAATATCCAGTTTTAAAAATCAATAGAAGAGCGTCTGAGTATCTGGGAAATTGAAGGGCTTTGTAGGTAGTCAACAGAGACTCATGTTCACTTCAGCCGGATTGGATCCAGAAGGATGGACAATACACTATAACTGAAGCTCTTTCTTCCCCCTACAAGTTTCTATAGCACTTGGGTCCTTACTACTGTTTTGGTATTTAAAGATAAAATGACATGTGATACCTTTAATTAATCTGATCAACTTTTCAAGTACTTTTTCTCTGTATTTTGACTTTTTTGTTACTTGAAGAGAACACTAGACCTGTATTTGGCAGAGCTGGATTTGACACTGTACTCTGTCCCTTATGGTGTAACTTTTGTTCATGTCAATTAAACTCTTTGAGTGTCAGTTTTCTAAAATGGGAGTAAATGGTACCTGGCTTCCTAAGCCACAGAACTTTGTGAGACTCAAATGAAATAATGCATCTAAAATGTTTTGTAAAACAAGAAAATACCATATAAATGTCAGCTATTCATAATTCTACATAGTTCCCATGAAACATAGCAAAATGTGATCAATAAATAACTGTTGAATAAATAACCCCCAAATTGTATTTATCTATATAATTTACTTTTCTAATACTAATACTCTTTTAACCTTGGGCAAATCAATTCTTAAACAGACACTGTGCTAAGTTACATGAAAAGGAGTCATTTTTCCTTGCAAGGATAATGACACCATCTTATTCAAGTGCAGAGCTAAAGCAAACACTTCCCTACTGACTCTGAATGGTCAGACATTGCCTTCTTTTACCTAGATGAGGAATGGAGCTGATTGGAATTAAATGGACTCACTTCCCCTAATGCATTCATGCATCACATCTGTTGTAATCTTTATTCCTTATTAACTTATAACAGGTGGGCCAGCATCAGCTCAGGGTTAGCATAATTCTATTACTGTGTACCAACTCCCAGTTTAAATCTTCAACTTCTTGCAAAGCAAGTTGTAATAGGAATAGTTAAGAGCTAAGTTTATTTTTGATTTTTAAAAAATTTTTATTAAAGATATTATTTGAGTTTTACAATTTTTCCCCAATCTTGCTTCCCTCCCCCCCCACCCCACAGATAGCACTCTGTCAGTCTTTACTTTGTTTCCATGTTGTACCTTGATCCAAATTGGGTGTGATGAGAGAGAAATCATATCCTTAAAGAGAATAGAATTCTCAGAGGTAACAAGATCAGACAATAAGATATCTGTTTTTTTTCTAAATTAAAGGGAATAGTCCTTGCACTTTGTTCAAACTCCACAGCTCCTTATCTGGATACAGCTGGCACTCTCCTTTTCAGACAGCCCAAAATTGTTCCCAATTGTTGCACTGATGGAATGAGCAAGTCCTTCAAGGTTGAACATCACTCCCATGTTGCTGTTAGGGTGTACAGTGTTCTTCTGGCTCTCCTCATCTCACTCAGCATCAGTTCATGCAAATCCCTCCAGGCTTCCCTGAATTCCCATCCCTCCTGGTTTCTAATAGAACAATAGTGTTCCATGACATACATATACCACAGTTTGCTAAGCCATTCCAGAGCTAAGTTTTTCAAGTAGCATGACCTCTTTTTAAGATAAGATATATTCATAACCCTCATGTCGTAGCAGCTATATTCAATATTTTTTGATTAACAAACCACAAAGTGACTGAAAGTAATTAGAGATTCAGTGTGCTTTATAATACATTTCTATTTAATTAATCATAATTGAACAGTTTAGGTGATCTGGTAGATAGGGCATCTGATCTGAACCAGGAAGACACAAGTACAAATATGACTTCAGACACTAACTAGATGTGTGGGAGAGTCATTTAACCTTATTTGCTTCAGTTTCATCTATAAGATGAACTGGAGAAGGAAATGGCAAACCATTCCAATATCTTTGCCAAGAAACCCCAAGTGCGTTCACAAAGAGTCAGAATGCCTGAATAACTACATTTAAAAAAGAGGTTTGTAAAAGTATTTAACCAATAGACTATATGCTTACATAATTATGAATTCAAGGGCCTATTTCATTGAATTGGATCACTGATTGATCTGCAATCTCAAGGTTGGGAATGATTGATGATTCATTTCCAGTTTCTAACTCTTTGCCTACCTGAATTGACACAATGATCTCTGAAATACATTCCCACTTGAATTCGACTATCATTGATTAATAGTTAAGAAAAGTCAACTACCCACCCTGCCCCTCAGGACTCTATTAAGTCATTCAAGAACATCTAACTAGAAATGACCTCGCTGTCCTTTGACTTGTTATCATAGGCATTATTTATCCTAATCAATTAGCACTACTTTTCCAGAGAGTCTATTTACTCCCATCTTACTTCTTCAATGAGAATGGTCCCTCTAGGGAGGGACCAATGACCATCAAATATAATCAGAACAAATCTGAAAAAAGGGTAATAGGGATATTGTGCCACTCTAGAGAAAAAATTTCATCCCCAACTAGGCTAGTTAAGGAAACCATGGAAAACAAAAGGAGACAATAGTACACATGGAATAGACTGTAGGTCATGTTCTCATTGAAAAGCCTTGTGATAGGATGAAACGAGTAAAAACAATCCGTAGGAAGTCTTGTGGGAATAAAAAGGCCCCCACAGAGGAATAAAGCAAATGTTTCATCCTTTAAAACAAATTTTGAAAAAAAGTAAATGTTAGTATTGGAGATCTTTAAAAGTGTTATATTCTTGTTATTATTGAAGGAATTGAAAAGATGTAAAACTGAAGAAGAAAATAAGTAGCTATTTTTAAAAATTCTTTTGTATCTTTGTCCCATGGGCAAAATGGTCTGAGAGCTATAAGGAGACCCATTTTCCAGACTTCAGTCCAGTGGTTATGGTGTACACTGCTGTTTAAACGTTCTCTAAAATTTGATTGAAATATTCACTTCTTCAAGTCATCTAAGAAAGGATATGTGGACTTAAAAGGTAGCAATGTCTTCATACCATTACAGTCTGAAGGACAGTTTCCAGATAAAAAAAAGATATGACAACTTCTGTAGGTACTAAATAGCATATGAGATTGAAGTGTTTCTGAATGAGGGGACATTTTTGTCCTGGAATGTTATTTATTTATTTTATTCTTTCTTGTCAGCTTGTATGATATCTGGAGTTGAAAAACAAACAAACAAAAACACAAAAAACTGTTGCATGAGGACTATTATCCACTCTTTTTTTTAGGATGAGTACTGCTTTGGGGAAAATATTTGCATTTTCAAATAATCAAGAAATGATCTGATACATGAGCATAACTTCTAAATTGTCTTAACTCTTTGAATGAACAGTCTTTTTTGCTGGGGCAATAAATAAATAAATAAACAAACAAATAAATAAATAAATAAAATAATTCTGCAACATTCTATCCCATTCTTTATAGTGCATCTGGAATGAGTAGTTCAGATTCTTAGGAAAAATTAGTTCCTGTAACTAATAATTTGCTAAAGTCTTGACCAAGTCCTTAAACCCAATATCAGGCATTTCTCTTCGTTCTTTTCAATTTACCTTTTCCTCTTTCAGAAATAATTCTGATCAATTCTGGTAACAAGACAGTAATGACTTCTTTCTTCTAAGGTGGATTATTGTATTTAAGCTTTGGGGATGATCATTAAGATGTGTGTTTTATGCAAAACAGAAAACTTCAATTAAGAACATAACATGACTGTGGAAATATATCAAAAAAAATGGAAAAAGTATTTGTAACCTGGGCAAAGAAAGGAATCTTTATATTTAAATGAGAATGGTTTTAGCAATACAATACCCACCCCCATTCAACACCCTGCCATCCCCTCCCCTAAAATAAGGGATAAGGGGATAGTGGTAGGGTTCAAAATCACCCAAGGTTGTTATAAAACAAGATATTGTCAACTTCGGTTTGCTTTGTCATCAGAATTTGGCCTGGTTATTTTTTCCCACTTTCTCCCCAATCTTGGAACATACAAAGCAATATTTTTAAAAGGTCACTTCACATTGAAGTGGCAACACACCAGACTGAAGGAACATTTCCTAGCTCAGGGTGACTTCCTTCTGAAGCGACACCAGAAAAAACAAAACAGGTTAAGCATGGTCAACCTCAATTTGCATTTTATGCCTTTGCCAAGCCCATACCATCATTTAAACCCATCTTTGTGTATGGATTTCTTCATTATTTTTTAAAAGCAATGCTTCAGAAAAAAGATTACTTTGTAAAACATTATAAATCTCAAATTATTATTCTAAGAAAATTAACTAAATCTAGAGGCAGGTCAATCTTTCAAGTAAACACAAATTTAGTTTTGTTTAATTATGTACAGAAATGAGTTTTATTAATTATTTACCTTTTGTCACATGCAATATATGTATTATGATATGGATATTATTTTACCAACAAACTGTAACTAAATTCTCAGACATTTGAAAGGGAGACTATTGAATGGATAGACTTAAATAGCTTCTTTTTAAATAATTAGAACCCCCACTCCCTACATTAATTCAGTTGCCAAGAAGGGAGAAAATCTATTGCTGAGTTATATTCACTAATAAGGAAAAATAAATATGTTTTCTACAGAACTTGAAAAATTTTAATTTCTGTTAGATTAATCAAAAAGTTAATCCTATATTCTTGCCAAATAAGCAGAAAAAAATTCCAAATTAGAAGTGGGAGGGCCTGCCAACTGGCAGATGTAAGTAGGGTTTCTGATACCTATGCATTTAATTACCTTCAGGGGTGATACACCAGCTTCTGTGGAGAGAGTTCTAAGAGAGTGGGTCAAAGCCCAGCAGGTACTTGGGCATTAGAGGGGCACCAGACCATCGCTGAAAGATGTTCTAAGAATATCTGTACTTGGGGGTTGGTGGGGAGAGAAGAGTAAGAATAGGTCTATAAAATCTAATTTTTTAAAAATAATTCTCCATCTTTTTAAACTTTTGGTCCCGATATATAACCATACTGATGACATGGCTATGTTTCCCAATTGTCCTATATAAGCAATATATATAGCAATGAAAGAAAATAATGATTTGGGTCTCACAATTCAAAATATGATGGATTTTTTTCCACCCTTATTTTACTCCACCCTCCTGCAGAGCTGCTGTAAGTCTGGAGCTCCCTTTGAAGTCAGCTTGCATCATCTTTGATGGTATATAAAGCAAAATAGGAGGAATGGACTGGTGGTTTTGCTCAAAATGAGTCGTTAGGAGCATTCCATTTCTTGCCCGACCAACTGCCCTTCAGTCTCTGGCTAGAGTTTCTCTTTGCAGCACTTACCAAGAAGTTAGCAGGAGGGACACTTTAGGGACCAGGTTTGGATTGATCTTCACTAAAGGAATATGGACTCTCTAAGATACCAGCTCTGAACTGGGTTTGTCTTCTACTCTGTTACATGTTTTATACCATTGGTAGAATGGGGTAGGTTCTAACTGACAGTGTACCTACAGAGATAAAATCACTTTATGAAGGGAAAATACTTTCCAGCTCTTTTTTATTTTGGTTAGCTAAGAGGTACCTTGCTCTAAGGACATGGTCTACTTTTCTCTAATTATTCCACATGCCTTTCCTCCCTTGCTATTCTAATCCCTTTCATTGGCCTGCAGGTGACCCTAGGTTCTTACAGATATGCCAATAGAATATAGGTTCTGGCAGATCCTACCAAGCTGGCAATACTTTGAGAACATCCCCAGCAACGGATCAACCTAGCTAAATTTGGAGAGGCTAATCACCAGATGGTCAACCACTAGGTGATTTTTTTCCCTTTTCTTTTTTTCTTTTTTTTTTTTCGCCCTTGTAACACATGGAAATGGTCAACTAAGGCATGAAAATATTGTTATCTACCTTGGAAAGGGCACCTACCAAAAGCACATCATAGAACCTGATAATATGAGAGTATGAGAATGACCATTGTAGAGATAAATAGAAAACGGACCCCCTCTGCCCCACTGAAAGACCAAAGAAAATTCCTTTCAAGGAAGATGATACATTTTAATGAACAGTACATTACTAATAGGTGATATTATTAAACAGCATGTTTTACTCTATTAAAATCACTGTTAGCATCTCTACATGAAATTATTAAAACAGGTTTAAAATACCTGAGAGATTAGATGAAATACCATTTTGGAGGTTCATTATAGACTATTTTGTAAATCACGTTATAGTGTGGTGGAGATGGATTCCAGGCTCTGCCATTCAGTGGGTTTAAGTGTTCATATACATATTAAAGTCACACACATTTTCTTATCATGTAACCTTTAAATTAGGCAAAAAAGTCAAAAACGCTGATCTTAAATAGCTTTTACTAGATTAATATGAACACTAGCATTCCATTTTTAAATATGAAGAACTATATGGAAGATGATCTTTAGACTTTCTTCCACCTCTCATATTTTATGATTCTATATAATTCTATTGCTTGGTAAGTTTTCTTATTGGTATAACTTTGTTCAATGATTCATTTTTCAATGATTATTAATATCAAATGAGGCATAAAACCAGACCCATGTCCAGACCCATACCAGAGCTATTGTGGGTGGTAATTCTGTATGCAGCCAATAATTCTTTCTTGTTCTATGATTGCAGCATGGTGAAGGTGAAGGCATTCCATATTGTGACCTGGAAGATTTAAGTTTGATTCTTGGTTACCTATTTGAACATGAATAAGGAGTCAGAATAGTACAGTGGGAAAAACAGTAAGAATAGTTTTTGAAGATCTCTATTCCCATTGTGGCTCAACTCCCGACATTCTACGTAGAATTGGTTGAGCCACTTTCCTTTGGGGAACCTCCATTTTCTCATCTGAATGAAAGTATTGGGCTACATTGGTTATGATGTTCCAAAGCTATTGCCCTGTTCTCAAGTAATTTATTTTCCTTATCTGTAAGGTGAGTGATAGGTTGCAATGATTTCTAAGACACCTTTCAATTAAAAATACTGGAATCTCAGTTGAACTTTCCATACCATTATATTCTGTAATACTGTCATATTATAATCGTTGATGGCTTTGAGGGAGGAGATACCATTTGGAAAACCAACTGGACTAGATTGCCTTCCAATTGGTTACCTCCCTTTGAATCTGTGAATCAACCCTCGTTATGTTCTCATCTGATTTTCAGCAGGTCATCCTCAAGTCAAAGTTTCTAATTTCATGCAGTTGGTGTAGTTGAACCAAAATTACATTTCATGCCATTGGGGGAAAATTCTACTTACTTTTAATAGCCCCTTTGAAAGATACTTTGAAGACATTACTTACTCTCCTAGTATGTTGACTATCTGAAGAATGAATTATTATATCCTTGTCAAATTTTAAATATCATGCTGTTAAAAATATTAGTCACACAGGGGGCTGTTTGACAGTAATGTCACAGTAAAGCTCTCTTGTCTATAAGAACAGGGATAGTCTGTGATTTAATATCATGTATCAGCTGGTGCATGCCATCCAGAGTTTTCTCTCCCTGCTCAAAGTTTCCTTGGGCATTGGTAGAAGCCTGCCAACAGATCCTCTTTACTTAGTATTTTAGCCAGCTGAGTTAGGCTTTGGTTCTTCCTCCCTCCAGTTTTTCCATTTCCCCAGGGGGAGTGCTTTAGAGAAAACCTTTATAAGCCAAACTGCTATCATTTTAAAGTGGTGATGAAAAAAAAAAAGCAAGTTAAAATCTGGAGCCTGAGGTATGGAGTTGGGGGTGGGGGGAGGATAGCAGGAGAAGGTTATAAAGAAATGGATCCAAAGAATTTCTAAAAAGACAGTTTTCAAGCTTAAAAATAAGATTAGAAACTGCCTTGTATGAGCCCAACTGTGATTAAAAAAATAATCCTTTTATAGTTAAGTCAGGATTTTTTCTTTTTTGTTCTTTGACTTTTCCTTGCCGGGAAAGAGGCAATCTTCACTTATTCAGAGCAAAGAAAGAGTCACTGAGGCAGCCAGCAGAAGCATCATGTGGGTGAAGGTCAGGCCAATTTTCACCCAAGTGATGCTGTTTTATCACTGGTGGAACAAAGATTGAGGCCTTCCTTTTCTCTATCCTTTTGTGCTCTCCCCTATTACTTTAACAGATCTGAACAAATCCGACACATTTCATCCCAAAGTTCCATTTAGCAGCATTTATTTCAAATCCTCTAAATTTCACTTCTTGACACCTCTGAACCGAGGACTGATGTAAAACACACCTGTTTCGGAAGGGTAAGGAGAGTTTCATAAAAACAAAATGATTGTAGAATGTGGGACCAGCTCTTATTGGGAAGAAGTAATTTGCCTCAGGATCCTGGGTCAATGATAATAGGCCAGAAGCTTTTGAGTTCCTCTAGTGTTGATATTCTGTGGGGTTGCAAACATTTAATGTTGTTTTCTGGAGTCTGAGTTGGGGATCTGACTTAATACTTGAAAACTATAGGTAAAGGTCAGGGGGAGATTCCAAGAAGTTAAAAGTTAAACTAAGGGAGAGACAATGACCTCAAGAAAATTTCCTTTCTACCTTTTGCCCTTTAGTGATGGTTCAAATTTAGTTTCCTACTATGGTACTTTAAATCATACAGGTTTATTCAGATGGTAAGATCATATTTCCCGAAGATGTCTTGAATTTTAGCTTTGAAAAAGTGAGGATTTAGAGATCATATGCCCACCTCATACCTGAGGCACAAATCTCTTCTCAGTATCTATAACTATCACATACTTGCCATTTTTTCTCCCAAACTTATACCCTCAACTATGTCTTCATTTCCTACCTCAATGCATTTGTCTCCTATTGTGTGTCAGGTCCTCTCTCTTTATCTCTGCTTTATAGAATCACTAGCTCCTTTAAAATGCAAAATGATCCACTACTTCCTAAGGAGTCTTTTCCTTTTTTTTAGAAAGATTTTATTTATTTTGAGTTTTACAATTTTTTCCCTATTCTTGCTTCCCTCCCCCCTCCCCCCATAGATGGCAGTCTGCTAGTCTTTACATTGTTTCCATGGTATACATTGATCTCAGTTGAATGTGATGAGAGACAAATCATACCTTAAGGAAGAAAAATAAAGTATAAGAGATAGCAAATAATTAGATAGTTTTTCTCCCTAAATTGAAGGTCTTTGGTCTTTGTTCAGATTCCACAATTATTTTTCTGGATACAGATAATATTCTCCATTGCAGACAGCCCCAAATTGTCCCTGGTTGTTGCACTGATGGAATGAGCAAGTCCATCAAGGTTGACCATCACCCCCATGTTGCTGTTAGGGTATACAATGTTTTTCTGGTTCTGCTCATCTCACTTAGCATCAGTTCATGCAAATCCCTCCATACTTCCCTGAATTCCCATTCCTCCTGGTTTCTAATAGAACAATAGTGTTCCATGACATACATATACCACAGTTTGTTAAGCCATTCCCCAATTGAAGCACATTCACTTGATTTCCAATTTTTTGCCACCACAAACAGGGTTGCTATGAATATTTTTGTGCAAGTGATGGTTTTACCCTTTTTCATCTCTTCAGGTATAGACCCGGTAATGATATTGCTGGATCAAAGGGTATGCACATTTTTGTTGCCCTTTGGTCATAATTCCAGATTACTCTCCAGAAAGGCTGGATGAGTTCACAGCTCCACCAAGAATGTATTAGTGTCCCAGATTTCCCACAACCCTTCCAACATTGGAAGTGTTTAGCTTTTTGCAAGGCAATGGGGTTAAGTGGCTTGCCCAAGACCACACAGCTAGGTAACTATTAACTGTCTGAGGCTGGATTTGAACTCAGGTACTCCTGACTCCAGGGCCAGTGCTCTATCCACTGGGCAACCTAGCCACCTCTCAAAGTTATTCTTAAAAACAATACTATTGTTATTGTATACAATGTTCTCTTGGTTCTATTTATTAAGTTCTTCATTATTTGGTACAAGTCTTTCCATGTTTTTATTGTTACTGTTATAGATAAAAAATAATAGCCAACATTTAGTCCTTTATGGGTTCCAAAGCACTGTATTGATATTTGATCCATACAAGTACTTTGTGGGCAGCTAGGTGGGGCAGTGGATAGCACACTGGAGTTAATAGGAATTTGAATCCAGCCTCAGACATTGACACTTCATAGCTGTGTGACCTTGGGCAAGTCACTTCACCCTGATTACCTCACATCCTGGGCTATCTCCAGTTGTCCTGATCCATTTCTGGTCCTTGGATCTAGATGACTTTGGAAGAAAAAGTGAGGCTAGTGACTTAGCACAGATCCTCTCTTACTAAAATCCAATTCAAATGCTTATTATGGCATCACCCCTTTGATGCCATTTTCTTCTTCAAGAATGAAGAACAAACATCATCATCCTCATCATCATCCTTATACCCAATTTTAGAAAAGGGGAAATTGAGGCTGTGACTTGCTCATTCAGAAAGATTTTATTTAAATCTTGATTTTTCCCATTTTCTTCTTATCATATCATATCAAAATCCTCCTGGGTAGAATAGAAGATACTTAAGGGGAGAACTATGTTGTTTTTAACCCTTGTTTCTCCACAACTCAGCATGGTGCTTGCCTCAAAGTAAGTATTGAATAAATGTTTAGTGCATCGAATTTGGATCTTATGAATTGCTTATATGAACCGGGCCACAAAATATAAGATGGAATAAACAGCCCTGTCCTCGAGGAGTTTCCATTCTACTGATAAATTTGGATACAAAATGAGAACGGAAAATTGGAAACATCTTGATTTTGAAAAAAAATCAGTTAAGTAGTTTAATACTTGTTAAAAGCACAAATGTAAACCTTATTCAAAAAGAATAATATTTTGATTTTAATGTTTTCATTTCAGTAGTCCTTTAAGAGGAAGCCACAAATGAGACTATTGTAATTTCATCCTTTAGGATAAGATCAGGCTTTTTGCCAGCTATAATTCTGCTTTTCTTTTTCTGGGTGGTGCCAAACTATGCTATAGTTCTTTTTTTCTTTTTTCTCCCTTCCCCCTTTCTTTAATGCTTTCTTTTCTTCTTTTTTTTCCTTCTTTTCAAAATCTAAACAGTAGTTGGTGGCTGTCATAGATGGATCATCAACATTAGGGTGTCATTAAGGGGATGTTTTCTTCTTTCTTTTTCTCTCCTTTTAATCTTAGGCTAAAATAGCTTATTAAAGGAAAATTGAATATTGCAGTAGTGATATTAGAAATGTTAATTTGCAGGAATAGAAAAATTCTAAGGATATACTGCTTTAGATTAAAAATAAACTATACTTCATTTCCCTTATTAATGTGAAAGTGTCAAAACAATCTATCATAATATTATGACATGGAAAGGAAAGTTTTAAATAATTCCATAATTTTTAGCACTATACCCATCTGTATCTTCTTTGCACCCAAGTAAAGAAAAGAACACATTCAAAAAGACATTTCTCCTTTCCTCCACACATTTATTGATTTCAGAGTGATGGATAAATGGCATTATAATGAAATGGCAAATGAAAATGGAGTGGATATTGTCCTTGCATGAAGGATGTAATCCATCAGCAAGATCTGATCATTTTTCCCACAAAAGTTTTCTCAGAGCTGTTCTTCCTATTCATTTTCACAGTTTTTACTCAAATTTAGTATCAGTCACCTAATGTCACCAAGACTAATATGATCACTCCTCATTAACTGGTGTGCCTTTAATCCCTATCCCTATCTTCAATTCTTTTTCAGTATTTAGCTTAGTTCATTGAACTGAGTAGTTTAGAAACAGAGAATCTGGGCTAGATAGGACTTTGGAGGACTTCTAGTCTATGCCCCATATTTAACTGATGAGAAAATTGAGGCACAAATTGATTAAATGATTTGTTCAATTTCAAATGAGTAGTAAAATGACATTTGTTGATTAAATGAATAGCTGAATTTATTTTGTGCATTGCAGTTTGAATTATCTTCCTCCTATCAATCAATGAACATTTATTATACACTTAGAATATTCCAGTACTGTGTTAATTGATGGGGATACAAAGTGAGGCAAAAAAGTTTTTAAAAAAACAAGCCTTACCCTCATAAAGCTTACATACTAAAGTAGACAAAGAAATGATTTCTAAAAGGCTTATAATTTTAGAGGGAAAGACTTAGTGGCTAAATCAATGGGGAAGACCCCATGCAAAGAATCCAGGTATGTGAAGATGAAGAAGTGACGTGGGAAAGATTTCAGACATGAGGAACAACATCAAGAGATGGGATGGTATTATGTGTGTGAGGATTAGCAATGAGGATGATGATTATTGTAGAGGGGAATAAAGGGGAATAAAGCAAAAGAAGATTGGAGTGGTAAGGAGTGCACAGGTTGAGAAGGACTTAAATGTTAAAAGAAGACTTAACTTTGATCCTGTAGGTAAGACATTATAGACTATAGAAGGGTCACATGGTCAGACCTACAATTTAGAAAAAAAATCATTTCATGGCAGGGAAATAATTAGTACTTCTCTATTTCATTGTTCAGTGATCATTTTAATGATCTATTCTCTCTATTTATATATATATATATATATACATATATATGGCAGTAGCTATATCTCTCTCATATATATATATGTATACACACACACACACACATATATATATGTATATATATATATATATATATATATATATATATATATATATATATATATATATATGAAATGCCAAAGGATAATTGATCAATCAAATAAATATGGACTGGCTACTATGTGTAGCCACTATGCTAAGTGATTGGTATATATAAAAGAAGCAAGATAATCCCTGCTTTTAAGAAACTTACAATCTAATAGAGGGTATTATAGCAAAGAAATATTAAGAGAGAGTAAACTATAATCAGGATCAATGGGAAAAAATTAAAAGAGAGAAGGCACTTGAATAAAAGGACTAGGAAAGATTGTCTGTGGATAGATACAGTTTTAATTGGATCATAAAGGAAGCCAGGGTGTTAATAGGGCAGAGGAGAAGATAGCCAGAGAAAATGCTCAGAGCTAAGAGATATGATAGGTTTCGTATAGAACAACCAGGAGGCCAGTGTCCTTGGATCAAAGAATCTGTGTTGGGAAGTCCAGTACAAAAGGAATGGAAAAGTTGGAGGGGTCTATGTTAAGAAGGGCTTTGATTGCTTTTGTTTAAGAAACAGGTTTGGGGGAAAGAGGTTTGTTCATTGTAACCTATCCTTCTCTATATACGAAGTCAAAGTCTCGTCTATGGAACCATGTTCATTTAAAGGGAGTAAATGCCATATGCCAGTGAGGCTGCTGTTGGGCTCCCTTATCTCTCTGGGTAGAAGATCAGTTAGCAATTACCGCTGGGCAGTCCATATAGGCCATCTAGGTTGGCTATTAATTAAGCAATAAAACATGACAGGCAATGCATTTCTGGGCAATTTAACCCATCTCTTGAGGGATTTTTAAAGCAACAGACCAAAGGTCTACTGATTTTGCCCACCTGAGAAGTGCACTGCCAGGAAGATGCCATTGCTTCAAGGAAAGTTGAACATAAATTATTGAAAATAAAATTTTAGTAAAGGATACTGAGGATTTTTCTAGGGGATAGTTGGCAAAATGCTTTCTCTCTCTCTCTCTAAGCCCATAAGTCTGATATCAAGTTAAATGTTAAAAGAAGACTTTAGCTTTGATACTGTAGGTAAGATATTATAGACTAGAGAAGAGTCACATGGCCAGACCTACAATTTAGAAAAAAAATTATTTCATGACAGGGAAATTAGGTGAGGCAGAATTGAGCTTCACCTCTGATTGTGAAGGGTGGAGCCCATATGCACTCACTGTTCCCTCACTGCACATTCCTATTTGTGTGGGAAGGGAATGAGGAGAGACCCAAGGTAGGGAGACCAACCAAGGGTTATGGTTATTTTACAAGCAAGAGGTGATGACAGTCTGAGGTAAAGCAGTGGTTGTAAAAGTAGAGAAAAAGGGTTGGAGATAAGAGATGTGGAGAATAAAATGGCCAGATTTAGAAGCTGATTAGATTTATGGGATGAGTGGGTTTAAAGAGTAAAGGAAGATACGTTTGCAAACAAGAGTGAGTGAAAGGAGGATGGTATCCTTAGGAGCAATGGTACCCTTAAGTTAATCATAATATTAAAGTTTTCAAAGATCTTCACATATTTAGCAAAGCTGACTCTCACAGTAACCTAGGGACTCAGATGCTTTTTTCTGATCCCCATTTTTACTTGAGAAAACCAGCTTAAGGAAAGTGAAAGAGCTTACTGAGTGTCACATAGATAGTCCACACCTAAATAGGATTCAAAAACAGATCTTGATTCTGTCTTATATGTTATCCACTATACGATTTGGCCTGGAATATGGTTCCAGATTGGAAGTCTGCCCACAAGATTCAGAAAATTTACAGGATCAGAGAATTTGAATTGGAAGAATTGGGATCATCTAGCCATGCTACCTCATTTATAGATAAAACAATGAGAGAGTCTTGGCCCAACCCAAGAGTGCAGAGATATCAATGAAAAAGCAAAAATTTGAAACCGGGTTATCTGACTCCTAATCTACTGCTTTTGCAGAAAATGAGAAGTCATGAGTCTTCTCAGCAAGGTTTCAGCCCCATTGAAATGTTAAGCACTGGTTTAGGTTATTACCAACTACCTGAAAGACTGTTTTTTTGGAATATCAGGGCATAGGTTACATTTGGAGAAACATTTTTCTTGCATATACTTAAATCCTCTGAGCAGCTCAGAAGTTGTTCCAAGTTACCAAAGACTTCTTCCCCCCTTTATTTCTTCTTTGTCTCCTTTTTCTTCCCCTTCTTCCCTTCTCCTTCCCTTCTCTCTTTGCTTCTCTCCTTCCTTCCTTCCTTCCTTCCTTCCTTCCTTCCTTCCTTCCTTCCTTCCTTCCTTCCTCCTCATTACCTTTTTCTCTTTCTCCTTATTTTGCCCTTTTTTGTTCCTTCCTCCCTCCCTTCTTCTCTACCTCTCTTATTTGTTAAGTAACATCTATGGAGGCAGTATGGGGGTAGTAAATAGATGCTGAACTGGGAATAAATGAATGAAAGAGTAAAGAACTTTCTGTATTATGGCTACTGTGCTAACCATTGGGGGTATAAATTAAAAATAAGGGCAATTATTTTCCTTGAAAAGCTTACATTCTAATAAAGGAAGAGAACATATGAAAGAGGAGTGGCTAGAGATAAAGTAGAGAGGTTCTTTTTTTACTTTTATTTTATTTTCTTTACCAAGAAGAATGATTTTTAAGCTAGATATAACAAAATAAGAATGACTCCCAGGGAGTTGCTATTCAGCTTATGAAAGAAGACCATAGGTGAGCACTTAGCTGTCCATGATGTATTCAAATCAACTGGCTTAAATGAACTATGTCGTTGAATACTGAGAGAACTGACAGAGGTGATTGCTAAGTCATTATCAGTAATATTTGAAAGAACTTGGAAAATCTATAAAGGAAGAAGAGACAATGTCCTGATTTCTTGAAAGTAATGTAGAGGTGGGAGGAGGCAGGGAGGAGAGGAGAAAATAGATTCTGAAAAATATTAGCCAGTAAATTTGACTTCAACTCTTGGGAAAAGTCTAGAATAGATCATTGAAATGGTCACTGAGGAATGAATAGAGAAGAAGTACTACTTATAGTGGATAATTAGGTGACTAGAATAGGATGCTGGGCATACATAGAGCTAGGAAGAGCTGAATTCAGATTCAGCCGCAGACACTTACTAACTGTGATTTAGGGCAACGCATTTAACCTCTATTTGCCTAGGTGACTCAGTGGATAGAGTCCTAGAGTAAGGAAGATGTGAGTTCAAATTTAGCTTTATACCTACTACCTACATGACCTAGAGCAACTCACTTAACCTTACTGTTAGCCTTAACTGACTACAGAAGAAAATGGCAAACTATTTTAGTATCTTTGCCAAGAAAACTTCATGGACAGTGTGGTTCACAGGGTCCAAACATGACTAAATGATGAACAAATACTTATAATATTCATCAGAAATAAGTCATTTATCACATTTCCTTTTGAATGGGATTACTAAACCATAACAGGAGAGAAATCGTTTTGCTATCATTTATGGGGAATTTTTTTTTACCAAAGTAAAATCTTCTCTTCCTATAGAAAAACTAGAGAGATGTGGACTAGAAGATAATACTATTAGAAGCATTCAGAACTGGTTACATAGCTGTATTCAAAAAGTGGTTTTTGATGGCTTGATGACTACATGATAGAAGGTCTTCAGTGAAGTGACCTAAGGATCTCTGTTTGGTCTTGGAGTATATATGTATATGTATATGCATATGTATATGCATATGCATATGTATGTATATGTATATGTATATGTATATGTATATGTATATGTATATGTATATGTATATGTACATCTATATCTATATCTATATCTATATCTATATCTATATCTATATATTATGTTCTATATATTTATTAAGTAAAGGCAGGGATAGCATGGACATCAAATCTGCAAATGATACAAAGTTTGGAAAGATGGAAAATATCCTGCACAATAGGATAAATGTAAAGTTTTACACTTGGATACAAAAAATCAGCTTTGTAAGTACATGTCAAAGGAGACATGGTCAAGAGTGCATTTGGTCTGAAAAAAAGATTTGGGGAATTTAATTTATTGTAAAGCTTTCCATGCATCTTCAATTTCATATGGTAGCCCAAAACCCTAAGCAAATTTTGGATGGCATTAACAAAAATCAATGCAATCTTTGACTGTATTAAAAGAAATGCAACTTTCAGGGTTAGAGAAGAGAGAGTTTTGCCGTACTATATCTTCCTCAGACCTCATGAGGAGTATGTTCAATTTCCCATGCCAGAGTTTTTTTTATTTTAATATAAATATTTTATCTCTGTTTTCCAATTATATACAATAGTAGTTTTTAATCAATCATTTTTTGCAAGGTTTTGAATTTCCCCCTCTCCCTTCCTTCCTGATAGGCTTTACATTTCTTTCCATGATATCATGCCAGAGTTTAAGAAGAATGTTTTAAAGGTGGAAGGTATTCAGAGAAGGGCAACTAGGTTGGTGGAGGAATGGACTCAAGTCCATGTCATTTGGAGGCCACTTATAGGAGAGGGAGATGCTAAGAATAAAAAAGAAAAGAGTTAGTGGAGGAGGGTGGATTGTCTTGGAAGGTCAGGGAATGTTAACTATCTTAAAATATCTGGAAGGGTCTCATGTGAAGGAGAAATTAGGTTTGTTTTGTTTAACCCTAAAAAGCAGAATCAGGAGCAAGGGATGGACGCAAATTCAAGGGTGATGGGACAGGGATAGGGGAACTGAGTTTTCTAACAATTTAAGATGGCTAAAATTGGAATGTACTGCCCAAGATGTGCCAGATTTCTTCTCCTTAGAGATCTTGGAGTGGAGACTGGATAATCACTTTTCAAATAAATTAAACTAGAGATTGCCTGAAGCTATGTGGAGAAATAGATGGCCATGGAGAGCTCTTCCAGCTCTCAGTTTCTGTGGTTTTGGTCTTTCTGACTTCAGTATTCAATATATAATACTACACTCATATTCAACAATTGGAATAGCAACCCTTAGGTTCTTTTATAAAGAAAATTGTGAATTTTTACATTTTATGGAGATAAAAATATTAAAATTATATATATATATATATAAATATATGTAACTATATAAATGTATGTCTATATGTGAGTGTGTTTCCTTAAATTTCTATTACCAGAAACAAGGGTTGGTGACAGGAAATTCTTTTTCTTTTAAAAGTACAAGCCCCAGCATGGATTATCTCCATTTAGACATTTTGGCCCACAACATCAACTTCTGTAACTCTAATAGCCCCTAAAGAATTACACATGGTGAAATCATGGAAAGTTAAAAAGACTTCTCAACATTCAACATTATGCCATCTTCAATGATGATCCCAGAGAGGGCAATGGTAATGAACACTTATATGTTTGGACCTCGTTCAAGATCATCCATTCTCCTTTACAATGTTTGCCAGAAGTGGACCTCACCTAGGCATTCCCTTGAGGTGCTTTCATAAAGTGGATTAAGACATATGCTTTCCATATGCTTTTTAAAGTTCCACTATATAGGGCGTATCTCAGTGGTAGAAAAACTGTGTCAGGCAATAATTCATTTGTAGAAGTCTTTTGGAGGAAATCCCAGACAAAAATAATGCTCTGAGATGAAGAGCACATCAGAAGTCCTTACGATAAAACAGGCTGAGCATCCTCAAATGTATTAATGAAGTTTCAAGGGGTCTGTGCATCCTGAGGGCTCAATGTGGTCTATTGCTAGAACTGCATTTCAAGAGGGATTTGGCTAATCTCTTTCCTTGCATTTGAAGCTGGCTCAAATATTAGCCTTTTATCTTTAGTTGGCTTTTTCAGACCCCTTGCCTGGAAGTCTTGATCTGCAACAGCCCCATAGATGACTTTCTACAATATACCAGTAGTTATTAAAGTTTTATATAAAAGCCACTAGTTTCTGCTTTTCTTATTTTTAAGGCTGTCATAAGAATGACTGTACATGTACAAAAAGACCCTATTTAGAAAATAGTTTGTGAATCCCCTTTCAGCACAATAATGGTCCATATAACTCTATTAAGTCAGTTCCTTTAATAGGGAGAGTACCCTTTTAGTTTGTAAGAAATTTACCCCTGCTGAGATTTGAACCAGTTACTCTTGGATCTAAAAGCAGTTGCTTTACTGGAGCTAAAGTAAAATCACCTGAAAATGGGGGAAAAAGTGGGGGTGGTTGGATGGTAGGAAGGACTGTATTTTTCTTTCGTTGATACATCTTCGATTACTTCATTCTGCTATTTCTCAGCTTTGTTTTAATAGCAGGATTCATTTCTAGGAGATTTATTCTAGGATATGTTATATCCCCCTCCCCCATTTGTCATCTGGCTACTTTTTGTTTAAAATAAAATAAAAATCTCTGCTTATATTTTAAAACCAATTGTAATATCACTAACATTTTTAAATAGTGTTCTTATCTATTAAAAAGAGAGGATTAGATTTTCTAGATTCTCTTTTTCCTTTAAATTTTATGAGATGAGAATGAAGAGATGATACAGAGAAAGAATATGATGAACATGATGTAAAGTTTTATAGCGATTAATATCTGTATAACATTTCACAATTTTTTTTTCATCTCTCTGCTAACTTGTAAGATTTTTGATTATACAGATAGTTCCATTTTTAAAATTTAGCATTTTGAGCATATTGGTTGATTTTGAGTTCAACCAGTTTGCTCTTCCATGGAATTTACCTAGTGACAAACTTTATTGAAAGATATTAAAAAGAGAGATATAGGGATGACCTATGCTAGGTAATACCACCCCCCCCAGCTGGCAGAGCCCTTCTTGTCCTTTTGGGGATATTCATCTGGGATAGAGGTTCTTAACCTGGGTTCAATATACCATGTGGGGTTCTTCAATATAGTTTGGAAAACTTCATCTTTATTTTGTCTAACTTCTACCATAGAGGTTCATAGCATTTTGCATAAGCCATGAACTCTTTGGCATTCTCATGAAAACTATGTGTGTGTGTATGCCTTCATGCATGCATGTATGCATGTATGTATGTATAGAGGTAGAAAAACCATTCTAAGAATATTTTTGATGTAGAAAATAAAATTTTTAGGATTTCCAAAGAAATCAAACATTAGAAAATAAAGATGTAATTTTTCCCCTTTCAAGTTCGCTTGAAATCTATCTATGAACCTAAATACTTGCAAGACCCATAGTTCTCAGCTAAGTTCTCTAACAGAGATTTATTATTATTACCTTAAATTTTTAAAAAGCATTTTTAAGAGCAGTCTATAAGCTTCGCTAGCCTGCTTAAGGGGTCCAGGACAAAAATTACTGAAAAATCTCTCTGCTTTAGCGACTAATCATCATCAATCCCTACAATACAGACTAACCGAGTCATTCTGAAATTTGGGAATTCCATCAAGGAGTTCTATAGGAGGTACCTCTTATAATTGTGACAACCTAGAGTGAGGGGATGTCAGGCATCTTTGTATACACCAGTCATTAGCAAACTAAAAACAATACATATAGATGGCAAAATTTCTTTGGTGTTCAGTGGTGACACTGTTCTTTCTCCAATTTACCTTGTTAATTCTCAGGATGAACATAACCATTCATCTCATATTTTTCTTCTATTTCCATTAAAATCCTTGTCAGAGGGTTCATTTCAATGTTCTTATATTTTTCCATCACTTCTGCCATGGTGCCAGCTCTCGAGAGATGGGAAAGCATTTTGAAGATTAGGATAAATATTTAGGAGACAATAGTTTGCAGAAAGGCTGGTTTATTACGTCATTGAGAAATCAATTTCCACAAAGACATACTCCAATTTTGAAATGCAACCAACAATTGGTTTTGTCTTTTTCTGTGCTGAAGACAAAAACCCAAACATTCTACCATGTCCCATCAGCCACTCCTGATGTCACATTGTGACGCCCCTTATGGGCCTTAAATGAATGAAATTATCCCCATCTCAGAATAGGCTGTGTTCAGAATCTCTCCACATTTCATAGCATGACAGACTCTAATAGATAGGATGATAGTTGTGATCTAGGAAAAATTAAAATGTTCCTTTGTCCTGGCAAAGCTTCCACTTCAGGGATTACAATAGTCCTAAGAAGTCATGGTTGACTTCCTTTGTTGTAGTTATTATTGTTATTGTTTCATCATTAAACACTTATTAAACGCTCACAATGTGCCAGGTGCTTTATGGAAAACATAAAGGACCAGTTTCTGCATGGGAGGAAAAAAAAGTTTCCTAACATTACTTAAGGAAGAAATTGGGCACATTATAATTACTCCCACTGGCACCATATGCATAGTAAAAGTGTGTGGGATGACAAAAAAAAGAGTTGAGCAAAGCACAGCTATTCTCTTCCCTCTAGAATATGCTATCTCCTCCTCAGTCCTCACTGTCCAAGGTCAATTCAACCATGACCCAAGTCTGGACTGAAGCAAGGCTGGAGAGTTTTTGGGGGCATAGAAGAACACAAAGCTCCGTCATTCCAAATGATCCCAGTGATACCGGGGCAAAGTTCTATCATAGCAAAGGTTCAAGTCTGCTCTAGGGCAGTTCCAAGAAATCTGATTCGAGGTAAGATTTCCAGAATCTGCTCTTGAATGAACCCAAATCCACATTTAGAGCTCAGGCAGCCAGGTGGCATAATGTATAAACTGTTGGACTTGGAATTGTATATAATATAATAAACATTTATTGAATGCCTATTATGTGACCAAACACGCTGCTAAGGGCTTGGGAACATAAACAAAAAGAAAAGCAGTCTTTGACCTCAAGGAGCTTGCAATCTAAAGGAGAGAAAATATATAAAAAGGAGCCAAAAAGGGGAGAGGAGGCACCTGGAAGAAGTCACCAGTTCTCAAGTGGAGAAGGTACCTTTCTCTGGAGTATGATGATAAGGAAATTGAATCCAAAGTGATGGGGAAACTGGAATATAAATTCTACCTATGACCTTTATTAAATGTGTGTTATGAGGACAGTGGAGAGAGCACCAGCCCTGGAATCAGGAGGACCTGAATTCAAATCCATCCTCAGACACTTAATGCTAGCTGTGACCTTGGGCAAGTCACTCAAACCCCATTGATTTAAACAAATAAAAACTTTTAAAAATGTGTGATGGGAAGAGGATATCTTTACTACTGAGACACAGTTTTCTCACCTGTAAATTTAAAGGGGTTGAAATAGTTCTCTCTCTCTCTCTATCTATATATATATATATATATATCTATCTATATATATATATATATGTCTTTTTTTCAAGGCAATGGGCTTAAGTGGTTTGCCCAAGGCCACACAGCTAGGTAATTATTAAGTATCTGAGGTCAGATTTGAACCCAGGTACTCCTGACTCAAAGGCTGGTGCTCTATCCACTGTGCCACCTAGCCACCCCTATAACTTTGATATTTCTCAGAATCTTTTATCTGTTACTAAGAAGTCATGATTGGACACTGGGGACCCTACTACAGAATTGTGGATCGGGGTTATCTGAGATCAGGAACTACAACTAGGAAAGGTCCTCAAAAAAAAAGGAGAATTGAGGCTGTTCTGTCCTTCATTGCTCTAAATATACATATATATCCTTGTCCATCATGCTCTTTTTAAAGGTAAAGATAAGTCAGTGAGATGATTATTAACTGTCTTTTATAGTTAGACTTGTGCAACTTTGTATGAGAGGAATGGGAAAACAAAAGAAGAATGAGGATCTCTGACCAATATTTCAAGGATCTTTAATTTCTAAGCTGTGGATTCTCCTTATAATGACGGAGATAGCAAACTCTCTTCAGATTAGTAGATGACTTCCTTGGGTTCTTGTGGCTAAAAAATCCACAAAATATGCATATAGTATTGACTTGACAAACTGCAGTAAAATTGAAAGTAGGATTCTCTATGTTAATCTAGTCTGGTCCCCCTTATACGATATAGTTTGTCATATAATATATTTATATGACATTACATCATTAGCTCCATGCTTGAAGATTTCCAATTCAGTTGGCATTATCTTAGAGAAAGAGCAGTTTTTCATGAGTGAAAGGCCTCCCCCCCCCCCCAAAAAAAAACCTTTTTCTTTGTGGGGCAGTAAAACCAGTATACATAAAGCAGTTTAAAGGAGAAAGGAATATCTCCCCATAAATTTCTCACTGAATCAGTATCTCCTCCTTCCCTCCCACCATGTACCCTAAAAAGCATTTTTCCTTCACAATTAACCCTAGGGGTTGCTCTTATGCCACAGATATGGAAAGACTTTTCATTGCCTCCTCCTTCCTGCCCTCGTACTTGACTTTTAGGAGGGGAATAAGCCTTTTACTTGACAGAGATAAAAAAGCTTAGACAGGGAAATGCTTGATAGCATTAACCCCTTTGGGGTGAATGAGTTTCAATGACAACACAAAATTATCACATCAGATTTGGGAAGAGAGGGTTAGAAAGTAGAAAATTGCTGATACTTATTGGAGAACTTTAGGAGAATCTGACACAAAGGAAAAGGGGAACAGCAGGGAGAACTTGTAGACATATTTTTTTCAAGACTTAAGACTTTTGCTTTGGATTTCGACATCTTTATTTATATATTGATACATTTACTTTGAGGTTGAAAAAGGGCTTGATGCTTGTCTATTCTACTGCGTAACCTTGGATAAACAGCTTTATGTCTCTGGTCTCAACTTTCTTTTCTGTAGAATGAAGAGGCCAAATTACATATCGTCTAAGGTCTATTTTAGTCCACAGGAATCTATGCTTTTGTGATCTTAGAATATTCATAGAACTGTGTAGGTTTTAGGACCACCACTAGATGATGTTGATTTCCTATTAGGTGGTGAAGACCTTACCAGTTAACTTTTTATTCACTGATTAAGAGCCTGGAAAGATATAGTTAATGTAGTCACTTAAAATAGTTTCCAATTAAAATAAATACTTTCTTGAAATTGGAAAATATAGTGAAGCTGTACTGATGAAAAAGAGGAGATACCAATTTAAGGCAAGAATAAATTTTAAAAGAAATAAAATTTTAAATGCCTCCTGGTTATGAGCTAGAAAATGATCATAGGTTCATAGATTAAGTCCTTGAGGATCACCTAGTCTAACCTTTTTCATTGTGTTAAATCTCAGAGAGAATATATACCTATGACAAAATTTGAAAAGTGACCCCCCCCACTTTGTGTGATTGGACTTCAAATTCCTTTAAGTTTTAACAAGTGAATTAAGTCTTGACTTATCACAAAATAAATATGAATGTTCTGTAGGAACAAAGAACTACAATATATTCACTTCCAAAAGGCATATTGAATATTTTCCATTCCATTTCACCAATTTGGGGACTTCTGTTTTCACACAGGAGTCCAATAGTCTATCAACTGACCTTTATTATGATACAGGTGATTTCATGCAAGACAAGCCTCAAGGCTTAAATTGAGACATCTGAAGGAAGAATAAAAGCAAGGGTACAGATTGATTTTCTTCAGGCTTATTGGTATTTGGACCATAGCAGGAAGTGAGAGGTCAAACATGCTAAAAGGAACTGTCCTTGCCCTTGGCAATACTATATTGTTCCCTTTTCCCTCTGTTTCAAATTCTCCTAAGTTCTCCAACAAATATTAGCAGTCTCCTACTTTCTAACCCCCTCTACCTAAACCAGATCTGATCATCTCCTTATTTTCATTGAAACTCCTTCACCCCAAAGGGTTAACTCTAACAATTATTTCCTAGTCTAAGCTTTTTCTCCCTTTTTTTCTAATTGGTTATTTTGTGGGGGGGATCTAGATTCTCAGTCTCTTCCACTTTGGGGTAGTTTTTCAAAGCATGTAATGGCCATGAGTTTTGCTCATTTTGCTTACCCATATTAATGGTCTTGCTACAGTCTTGTGCATATTTTCTCCTGTTAACACTTGCTTTTTTGCCCTTTAGTTTATAATCTGGCAGCTAGGTTTTATCTTTCTCTTGCTATATGGAGTCTTTAAATGGAGTTAATATTCTAAAAATTTCTATTGCCAAGTATGTTTTTATGGAATGATAAGGGTTATAAGTAGTGTATCTGAGTCAAAGAGGATTTGAATTTGCTCATTGAATTATAAAGAGCAATTATAAAGCAGTATAATCTCTTCTTGTTGGTCATCATTAAGAGATGACTAACAAAACATATCTAAAGCATTTGTGGAAGATGTACTGAAAATTATAGAGTACTGATTTCTATGGTGTGGTCAAGCCCAGGCTGAGTGAATAACCGCATCACTCTTTTGAGTTCTATGACTTTGCAGAAGATGAATGAGTGGTAATCACTGAAAGCATGTCAGAGTGTGACCTCTAGAATTTCAGGAGTGACAGGATTTCAGGCCTGTTGTAGTTAATTGTAGGGTAAATCTTGATTTAGGAAACCTGAGAGGAATTAGAATTAGGGAACTGGGTAGTGTGATAATGAATACTTCCTAGCTTATATGTTTAGTTGGTGAAATTGAGTATGTGCTGCATCATAGTTCTGCCCCTGGTCCCTGAAGAACCATTAAATACACTTATTTCCTATTTCACATATCAATAAACAACCAGAAGTATTCAAAGAAAATTAAGGGAAGTTTTTTACAGAAAAATGTACATATTAAAAAAACTGATCTGAAAAACAAGACAAGGAGAGATAAAGACTCATAGAACTATTGAAAGTCATAACTCTCTTCCCACCTTGACCCTTGTGAAAAATATGTATACTGTTTTCAAGAAACAGTAAATGAAAATTACTCAATACTGTTAAAACTGAAGTGAAAATAGAAAAAAATAGAAAGAAAAAAATTCCAAAAAATGAAAACTCATTCGAAAAAATCCAAAGTTTCCAAAACAAAGGGGGAAAAATAGTATAAGTAGCCAAAAAGAAGAGTTAGTTCAAGTATCAGAGGACTTAGGATCATATAAGATTTTTGTAGTTGTCACATTAAAGAGAAGAGATAGTGTAATATGTTTTTTCTAAAAGGCAAAAGATGAAAGTTTCAAACATGAATAATGTATCTGAACCAACTGAATATAATCCTATCAGGGAAAATTGAACCATTAATTAAATAAAGGAAGTTCAAGTATTTTTGATGAAAAAGGTCAGAATTGAGAGAAACTTTGAAAAGATAACACAGAAATTGAGAAAAAAACATCAAATGGAGTAATGTATTTGATTGTTTGGAAGACAACAGAATATACTTTTTATTTTCTTTTAATAGGGGAAGAAGAAATGTATCTCTTTTTAAATCTTAATGTCTTTAAAAGTCAAATTAAAAGGTAATTAGGAAAGATAGAGGGATAGGGTATAGTTTTCTTTACTTTTGATAGCCTTAGGAGGAGGAAGAAATGAGAAGGGAAGGGGAATATGCTGGGAAGAATCAGACAGTAAATTAATTGAAGACTAAATATTTTAATCTTAAGAAACTGGTAAATAAAAGAACAAATTTTAGAAAAAATAGAATTTTTTTCAAAGAAAATAATAATAATTAGTCAACTCACCAACATTTTTATAATGCAAGAAAACAGTCCTTATGGGCTAATCTATATCTATTCAGAGGCAGTAAGAGTTGCACAGGGGATAGAGACTTGGGCAGAGTCAAGAAACCCTGAATTCAAATCCAGTCTCAGACTATGTATATGATCCTGAAAAAGTCTCTTGAACTCTGTCTGCTTCAATTTCTTCAGCTGTAAAATGGGGATAAAGACTTACCTTTCTCAGCTATAAGAAGTGAACAGGATAATGTAAGTACCTGGGACCTAGTGAATTCTTAATGCATATTTATTCTTTTCTTTTTTTCCAAATACTTTCAGCAACAAAAGAGAATCAACAGAATATAGAATCACATGCATAATGGGGAACCCCCAATTCTAAAAAAAACCTCAACTAAACACCAAAGTAAAAATTTGAAAAAATCAAAGTAGAGATGAACAAAATTGAAAGTAACAAACAATAATAAAAAGACCAGAACTATTTAGTATATTTCTAAATAGTAGCTTAAAAAGTCAAGCAGATATATAAAAGACATTCATATAATTAATATAATAAAAAGAAGATAAAAATAAATAATATAATAAAAAAGAGATACAAAATGTACAAAAATACCATAGCAGTTAAAAATAAGGAGAGAGTAATTTCAACCCAAGAAAACAGATTAAGCTCAAAGAAATAGAGTATGTGAGTATGAAGAATTTTGATTGCCATCAAATGAGGGCAGAAAGAATTCTAGTCAGAGGGGGAAAAATAATATAAGTAACACGTGGTAGCAGGAAATATGGAATATGCTTTCATTCATTTTGACTTGATGTGTCTAAGAAAAATGGGAACATGAGGTAAAATTTGAATTTTGCATGGGAGAACCAGTAAAGATTTTAGATAGGAGAGTGATTTAATCAAAGCTATGATGAAGATTATTATACCAATGAATAAACTCTTTCACACATCAACCCCAGTGGCACACCTTTTGATGGTGAATCATTTTGCATTGAAATTAGACTAATCCTCAGTTAATAGATGAAGTGTATTATTGACACTATATTCTCCTATGGAGACTTTATGGTTTTAAATGCTATGATTTAAAAAAAAAAAACCTTCTGATTTCAGAAGAAATATAACTGGAACTGATCCGAAGAACAATGGAATAGTTGTGTATAGTGTATCGTTGGTATCAGTAAATGTGTGTTGCTGATCCTTGTTTATTTGTGAAAAGTGGCATCAATGAAATGAAGGACATATAGGGCCAGAGAAGAAGATAAGCTAATAGTTTAGTAGAAGCAAAGCATGGCAGATGGATAAATTAAGTAAGTATAATTATCCAAAGAACCATATTATAAAGTAGGTTTTTAAGAAAAATATGAGCAAAATTATATAGGATGGATATCCAATGAGAAAAATTGATTTAAATGGTCTAGTCTAACTCTTCTGCTGCTCCCCCACCCAGAATTCAAGTTGCTCAATATTAAGATCCATAGACTAGTCATACCCTTTCTCAGTTTACTAGATTGTCACAATTGGCATTATTTCATGCTTCCTAGTCCCTTATTTATTATTCCCTAACTAGCAATTAAAAAGAATATCCTTATGTTATGGGTCCTAGAGATGATAGCGGAAGCACCTATTGGCATGCAATTCCTTTGTTAAAATTTTATATTTCTGAACCTTTTGAGGAGGATGAAAACTTAGCTTCCTTAAATTATGTACCATCCACTGGGGGTAAAGAGGTCTCCCTAACCTGTTCTGTTTAACAGTTCTCTTATCTTCATGAGGAGTTATAATACCTGTTAAAGCTATCTCTGTTTTCTGGATTCTCTGACAACCAGTGAAGGCAGATAGATAGAAGCAGGTTGCAATCTCCACTGAGGAAAGGAGGGATCCATGCTGATGAGAACATGAATCCAGTGAAATAATTAATATCTAGGACTAATATAAGCATGGAAAAACTATATTCCTGTTAGGCAACTCTTGAATAACATAGTAGTTTATTTTGTTTGACAAAATATTTGTTATAAAGATTTTGTCTTTTTTCCTTTGGTGATGGGGGAAAGGGGGAAGGAAATGGGAAAGAGAGAAAATGAATATTTATTAATTTTTAAAAATTAATTTAATGGATAAGTGCATGGACCAGAATACTGGCAATTGGAACAGAAGGGATTGATTCTAGAAATAGAGAGGTTGATTCAATAATAGGACTTGGACTGAAGAGAGATAAAGAAAGGTTGGGAAGGTGAGCAGACTTAAGCAGAAGTTAAGGTGAGCAGACTTAAGGTCAAATAATAACTTTGCTTCTTACTTGTATAATTATAAACAAGTTGTAAGGCCTCAGATTCAACTAGAAATTGAGGAATCCAATATTTATACTATGTAGCTCATACACACATCATAAAATTTGAATTGCTATTTAAAAAATTGTTGGGTGTCACAAGACAAATGATGAGATAATGAGGAACCCAGCCATGGATGACAGTCAAACACATGTAGAATCAAGTTCCTGGTATAGCCCCAAAAAGGAACCTTCAATCTATCAATCAGTAAATGCCTACTATGTAACCAGCAGTGTGCTGTATTGGGGATACAAAAAGAGGCAACAGATCAATCCTGTTTTTAAGGAGTTCACTATCTAATGAGGGAGTTAGCTTGCAAACAAAAAAAAAAATACAAAGCCTGTGATATACAGCATAGATAGGAAATAATTAACAAAAAGAAGGCATACGAATTAAGAATGGTTGGTGAAGGCTTCCAGTAAAAGATCAAATCGTCCTTAGGGCTTTGAAGGAAGCCAGGGAAGGCTAAAGACATAATTGAGGAAGGAGAGAATTCCAAAACATAGAGGTTGTGGTTGTTGCTGCTTGTCCATTATTAATGATCATGATATCAGGGAAGTGATACCAAGGCCAATATGTGGAATGCAATGGTGTTAGGGAGGACTATGTAAAGTCACCAACCTCACTTTCTCTTCCAGAGTCATCTGGGACCAATGGTAAGATATCGATCAGGATGGTTGGAGATGGCCCTAGATGCAGAGGAAAATCTTAGCCTTTTTAAACTAGGGTCTTTAATAGTCCTCAGTTTGACTGAGGCAAGGCCTAGTCAGTGATTAAAGTTAGGTAAGGAACAAGGCAAATAAAGGTCACTTTTACCTAAGGGTTTGGATATCAATCTGGAAGAAAAGACCCTCAGGGTTTCTGACCAAAACAGACACAAAAAAGGAAGAAACAAGGGATGAAACAGAACAGTTAGAGAGTAAGGTGTAAGAAAAGAAGGGCTTTGCATTCTAAACACAAAATGTTATCTTTGATACTGAGAGCGTAAAGAGGCATTGAAGACTTATGGTCAAGATGGCAGAGAGAAACTAGGAACTTTCTCAAAATCTCTTGGATTTCTCTCAGAAACAACATGGATCAAGTCTCTTAACAGATTTTGGACTGACAGAACTCACAAAAGAGCAGAATGGAATATCTTCCGACAAGGTCTGTCATGGTATGTGGGTATGTTTGTGTGAATGTACCCAGGGTAGAGAACAGAGACAGAGCATATCAGTAACGGGGTGAGGAAGGGACTAACTGAGAGCCTTGGCTGTGGGGGAGATCTCCAGTGGAGGCTTTCGCAGTTTGGACTCAGTGAATCACCTGGTAAGGAATACCAACCTTGAATGGTGAGCCCCTGGCATTCCCAATTTAGAGGGCTGGTATTCTGGGCAAAGACAACCCAGAGGCAGCCCCAGTGAACCTACCATCCCAACAGCCCAGGGAGTAGATGGATGATATCCCCAGCCAAGATGGTCCTGGTATTCCTTACCAGGTGATTCACTGAGCAGCCTCCTGGAATTCCCAATATTGACAGCCCCAGGACAGAAAGTAAGCCTCTAGGGTTTTCACCATTGAAGATCTGTGAGTAAGCCCCTCTCCCAAGAACCATGGAATAGGATACAGTAATAAATTCCAAAATGAATAAGAAAAGCCAGAGAAAAAGCAGGGTCTATTGAAATTTACCTTGCAGGAAAGGTTGGGCAAAACACTAGCTCAGAAAAGGACAGAAGGGATGTTACTGTGAAGCTTCAGAGGAGAATATGAATTGTTCTCCAGCCCAGAAAGAATTCTTGAATGATTTTAAAAATCAAATGAAAAAAATTGGGGAAAGTAATGCAAGATAAAATTAACATATTGCAAAAAAGAGACAAAAAATACAAATCCTTTAAAAATACAATTGTGCAAATGAAAAAAAAATATAAACAGCTCCTTTAAAAAGAGAATTGACCAAACTGAAAAGGACTAACTGAAGAAGTTAACTAGAGACTAACTTCTTGAAGAATTGGTTGGGGCTAGTGGAAGCTAATGATTCCATGAGGCATTAAGAAGCAGTTAAAAAATTTTAAATGAAAAAATAGAAGATATGATAAGTGACCTGGAAAACAGATCCAGAAGAGATAATTTAAAAATAATTGAACTACTTGAAAGCATGTTTAAAAATGCCTGGATAGCATTCTTCAGGAAATCATCAAGGAAATCTGCCCTGATATTCTGGAATCAGAGGGAAAAGTAATTATTGAAAGAGTTGACCAATCACTTCCTGAATTGGATCTCAAAATGAAAACTACAAGGAATATTATATACATAATTCAGAAATACCAGATCATGGAGAAAATGTGGCAAGTAGCCAGGAAGAAGCAATTCATATACTGAGGAGCCACAGTCAGGATTACACAGTTGGCTGCATCAACATTAAAGGACTATAAGGTTTAGAATATGATATTCTGGAGGGCAAGGGAATTTGAATTACAACCAAAATCAACTACTCAACAAAAATGGAGCATATTATTATAGGGGAAAAGATGGGCATTTAATAAAATAGATGACTTACAAACTTTCCTGATGAAACCAGAGTTGAAAGGAAAACTTGATCTTCAAATGAAAACTCAAATGGTACGTGAAAAAGTGTTAGGGAAAAAGAAAAAAGTGCTATACAATAAGATTAAACTAGTTATATCCCTACCTGGGAGGTAGAATCTCATAACTCTTGAGAACTGCAGCTCTATTAGAGAAAATGTATTTGGGATGAAGGTATGGACATAAGTTGATTTTGATGGGATATTTTTTTTAAAAAATTAGGTCATTGGGGTGGCTAGGTGGTGCAGTGGATAGAGCACCTGCCCTGGAGTCAGGAGTACCTGAGTTCAAATCCGACCTCAGACACTCAATAATTACTTAGCTGTGTGGCCTTGGGCAAGCCACTTAACCCAATTTCCTTGCTAAAAACTGAAAAAAAAAGTAGCTCATTAAAAAAAAAGAGGGGATTGTAATGAGACAGGAGGAAGGGGGAGACATAATGGGGTAAATTGCATCACACAAAGAGGAGTAAAGGATCTATTACAGTAGAGGGAAAGAAGGGAAGAGATGAGAACAATTTGAATCTTTATCTCATCAGATTTGGCTCAAAGAAGGCATAACACATATACTTAGTGAGTTTTAGAAATTTATATCCTTCAAGTATTAGCAGGCAAAAAGTTGGGGGGGGGGGAGAGGAAGGGGGGACTGATGAAAGAGAGAGAATAAAGAAGGAGAAAAGAAAAAGGTTGAAGAAAAGGGAGACTGATAGAAGGTGGGGAAAGATTGAGGGAGGCAGTATTAAGAAGTAAATCATTGGTGAAGAGGGATAGGGTGAAAAGAAAAAAATATACAAATGAAAGAGAGAAAGCAAGGAGGATAATAAAGATTTAGTAGTTATAGCAGTGAATGTGAATGGGATGAACTCTCATAAAATGGAAGTAGATAGCATAATGGATTAAAAAGTAGAATTCTAAAATATACTTTTTACAAGAAATACTTTTGAAGCAGAGAGATACATACAGAATAAAGGTAAAAGATTGTAGCAGATTATATTAAGCATCAGCTAAAGTGAAAAAAGCAAGGGTAGAAATCCTTATCTCAGACAAAGTAATGACAAAAGTAGATCTCATTCATAAGGAAGAAAGCCATGTTATCCTAAAAGGTACCATAGATAATGAAATAATTTCAATGATAATCATGTATGCACCAAGCATGCAATACAAGTACCAAATTCTTAGAGGAGAAGCTGAATGAGCTACAGGAAGATACGGCCAGCAAAACTAGACTGGTATGGAACCTCTATCTCCCTCTCTCAGACTTAGATAAATCTAACTCTAAAATGAACAAGAAGGGAACTTAGATATGACAGACCTCTGGAGAAAATTGAAAGGGAATAGAAAGATACCTTTTTTTCCCTGATGTATATGGCATCTACAGAAAAATTATCCATGTATTAAGGAATAAAATCCTAACAATCAAATTCAGAAAGACAGAAATATCAAATGTATACTTTTCAGATCAGGATGAAATAAAAATCATATGCAATAAAGGGCCATGGAAAATTAAGCCAAAATTAATTGGAAAGTAAATTACTTAACATTAAAGAATGAGTGGATCAAACAACAAATCATAGAAATAATCAACAATTTCATTCAAGGCAATGACAACAAGAAACATAAAAATGTGTGGGGTGCAGACAAGAAACTATTACATGTTTCTAAACCTTACATGAACAAAATACAGAAAGAGGAAATCAATGAATTGGACATGTAACTAAAAACAGGGAAAGAACAAATTAAAAATCCCCAATTAAATACAAAATTTAAAATTCTGAAAATTAAAGGAGAAATTAACAAAATAGAATGCAAGAAAACTATTGAACTAATATAGAAAGCTAAGACTTAGTTTTATGAAGAAAAACACTTTAAAATAAATAAACTTTTGGTTAATTTTATTTAAAAAGAGAAAGAAGAAAACCAAATTGCCATTACCAAAAATGAGAACAGGTGAATACACCACCAATGAGGAGAAAATTAAAGTCATAATTTGGATCTATTTTATCCAACTGTTGCCAATAAATTTGACAATCTAAGTGAACTGGATGAAATTAGTAAGTTATTTTTCCCCCCTCTAATGCATTTTTTCTTGTTTTGACTTTCTTTCACAACATGATTAATATGGATGTGGATTTAGTATGGTTGCGCATGTATATAGCTTTTCTGTCAGGAGTAGGGCAGTAGGATAGGAGGGAGAAAAATGTGAAACTGCTGCCATTGCATATAGTTGGAAAAATAAACATATATATAATAAGTAAAATATTAAAAATATATTTGTAATAGTAATAAACTGGAAAAAAGGGTCATTGAAGTGGTTCCTTCAGAAAGTAATAACTAAGAGTCTCAGCAATTGGACAAGGATTTATGTGGCTGGCAAAATTTGAGAGAAGGGCATTTTTTCTCTTCAACCCCACACAGAATTAGATCAAGCTTACTTTATTTCTTATTACATCTATTCTTAAGATTATATAACTGGGGCATGAGTTTATTTCAAGATGTATGTGATTATGGAAAGTAACTAGCTAGAATTTATATAGCACTATGTTTGTTTTACAGAATATTATGGAACTAACTCATTTTATCCAAATAAAATTCCCCTTATTTTATATATGGATAAATGGATAGAGTGTTTATGTGTCTTGCTCAGGGTCATACAGCTAGAAGCAGTCTATGGAAGATTTGAACTCAGGTCCTTCTGACCCCAGGTCCAGCTTTCTACTGACTGCTTGAAAACTTAGAAACTTTGGGATAACTTTTAGGATTACTGAAAATTCAACTGATTCAGGGACCTCAGAATTAAATCAAAATGAAATGCCTCAGTAGCAGGGAAATATACTTTTTTGAAATTCCATGCTTATTACATTTAAACAGAGAACTCAAAGATTCTACATCAACAGTGGCATTTCTAATATTTTTGCACAGCCATAATGATGATTCAACTTCTTCATAGGCCTCTCGCTTTCTGAAAGACTGCTTTTGAAGCATAGGATTACCTTTAGGTTCTGAATGAATTACTATACTTGAAATTCAAACAGTCAGGAAACATACTAAAAATGTTCCAAGTCATGAATAGAGAAATAAAAATTAACTGAAAACTTCACACCAAAAAAATTGGCAAAGATGATAAAATTTGGAAAAAAATCAATGGTGCTTGAAAAGCTATGGGAGGAGAAGCCCATTCATAAACTATAGAGAAGGCATGACTTTATCCAACCGTTTTGCTGGGGGAGTGAACCTGGGCTAGGAAAGTGATGAAATTGTTCTTATGCTTTGACCCGAGAATTCTACTACTTGGCATCTAATCCTTTGATGTGAGATACAGGATGAAAAGCCCACATTCATCACCCAAAGATTCATAGCAGCACTTTCTGAGGTAGCAAACACTGAAAAAAATAGTAGATAAATGGGGGGACAGTTGACTGAATTGTGGTCCTTGAAATGCAATGTGGTCCTTAAAATACTGTTGCTTTATTAAAATGATGATTATAAGAATTCAGAAAAATATGGAGACTTGTTTGAATTAATTGATGCAGAGTAAAGTAAGTTGAATTAAGGTAATGATATTTGTAATGACCTCAGAATTTGGAGCAACACAATGACCATTCTCAATTTCAGAGGGTCCTTGATGAGGTATACTTTCTTTTGTTTGTTAAAATAATTTGTTTAACATTTTATTTTTCCCAATTACAGGAAAAAACAATTTTCAACCTTCCTTTTTAAAATTTTGAGTTCCAAATTCACTTCCTTGCTACCTCCCTCATTGAGAAGGCAAACAATTTCATATAGGTTATACATGTATAGACATACAAAATGTATTTCTGTATTAATTGTGTTATAAAAGAAAGCATAGGTCAAAAACAATCCAAGAAAACTGAAGTTAAAAAAGTATACTTCAATTTGTTTTCTGATTCTATCATTTTTCTCTGCAGATGGATAGCAATTTTCATAAGTCCTTCAGTGTTGTCTTAGATCATTTTACTGCTGAGAATAACAGTTGATCATCATATAGTATTGCTATTTCTGTATACAACATTAGAACACTTTGTTAAAAATTAAAATGATAACAAAGCATCAGTTGATAACCTCTGACCAATTTTTGGCAACAGCTTTCTTCTTTTTTTTTAATCACAGAGACAATTTTATAGAATTGCAAGGCTTGAACTAGGAAATATCCTTTGAGAAAAATATCTGTCTGCCCAGGGACATAAACTGTTTTTTGCTTTCTTCTAAATAGTTAAGGACTGACTTTCAAAACTGGATATTACTCTTTCTAAGGGAGGAGTTGGAGATGGAGAAGGGAGAAGTTTTGTGGATTCCCTCCTTATCATTGGGGTTTCTGGGAAAGATGATTTTCAGAGAGAGAGAGTGACATTTTTGATGCAATTTTTATTTATATTCATCAACAGTGACTGGTTCTAGAAGAGTTTTAGTTTGTCTTCATCAGTCAGGGTATCCCAGGAAGAGCAGCCAAATGCAGGTAAGAAGTCAGATTGAAACCTTTGGCAGAGGCAGCCAAAGAGTTGTCATGGTGAAACTTATGGAGTTCCAGAAGAAGGCCAGGTAGACTTGCTGGATAAACTTGTGAAAATGGACGTCCTGATTGAAGGTGCCCAGGATGAAGAAGAGATGATAGAAAAGCTAGCAGATGGCAAAATTCATCATCATCACCACCACCACCATCATGATCTCATGATGTCTACTTCTTGGTAGGAAGGTGGTAGAATATAGGTACAAAATGGCTGTACATGGAGTCTGTTTTCCTCATTATTATGTCTTTGCTATGAGAGAGGAAGGAATTTTTTTGGAGGAGCAGGTATTTTATCAGTATTTAACTAATTGAAGGATGCTTGCCAATTGACCAGGGTGAATGGAGCCACACAGTGTTTGATTGCAAAGAGAGAGAACCTGATTGGGAGTCCTATATGAAAATTTATTAGAACCTCTAGGACTAAGTTTAATTGTTCACAGACAAGGGCATTGTTTTTATTGTTTATATATTTTAGCTAATAAACTTTGTTTTTCTGCATTGAGAAGTATGAATCTTATTATTTTTTTAATCACACTAGTTAATATGTGCATTGGTAAATCCATTTCAAATGTATAGTTTATATTACAGAGACTTTCAAGTTTATTTGATGAGGCAATGAGTTCATATTTAGAAGGACATAATTCATAATAAAATTTACCACAATGATCTGAGTTAGGGAAACCACCATATTTCACAATGATCAATAGGTATAACCCCAAATGGTTTTCTTGGATTGTAGATTCCAATTGGAAGCAATGTGCTCATATGGAGTTTTGCCACTGAGATCAAGTCTGCCATGGCAAATGTGACAAAGGAAGAGACCCATCGTAATTAGAGTTTTCTTTTCTAAAGACATAGCTCCAACTAGAGGCATTGCATTGGATAGAGCAAATGTACATTGGTTGAGGTAACCTTCAAAAAGAAATGTTTGTTGGGGTCCTCTTCTGAAACCAACATATCAAAGGCAATATAATATTTCAGGTCTTTTCCTATTTAATGTCTCCTTGGTGAGGGATTCAATTGCTGGTATATGAAGTACATACATTTTACGTACATATATACATATACCTGATTAATGATAATTATAGTTGCATCATATTTTTTCATCTATAAAATGGAAGTGGATGGTGTTGGAAAAGATTAAATTAAATTAAATTAAATTAAATTCCCATATATGATTCTGTAATTATATATGATCTTGCCATAATTTCTTCATCACACCAATCCTGTTTCTTCATATGTAACATGGAAGTGGTATTGGGATAATACTACATGATCTCAAAAGTTCTTTCCTATCTTAAATCTAGGATATACTTCTAGCAACACATATAGGTATTGGTTTTTGCAAAATGAAAACTCTTATCTGGACTGTTTAAAAATTGCATAATCCATATGCCAGTAAACAGGGAAATGTTGATGGTTGGGACCTTAATTGCACGTGGCTAATCTGCTCTAGCTGTGATCTCAGAAGCACATATTCAAGTGAGATTCAGCAAATGTCCTTATATGTTAATAACATAGTGCATGCTGGTGGTAATAAAAGACACATCTGTGCTTCCGTTCTTCCATTATATCCAGTATCCACTATATCCAGGGGGCAGAGCATATGTGACAGGAATGTGTATGTGAGCAATAGGAGCTCTGGATGGGTGAGCAAGCCTGTATAGTACAAATCAGAGAGGATTCAAAATCTTTCCCTGTTTGTTAGTTTGTGACTCAATTATTCAAAATTTGTTTTAGGGTCTCAGGTCCAAGTTTTTTGCACACGTTTTTTTGTGATAGTTTAACTTAAGAAATCAAAATGAAACAAAGAGAGAGAGGAAAGGAAAGAAGAAAGGGGGAAAAGGGGAAAAAAGTAAAGCAAGAGAATTAAAATATGAGGACCGCTTCTGTCTCAGGTGAGACACCAACTTATGCCTCCTAACTTTTCCAATCCTGTCCTGAGAAAGTGAAAATTTTGATTCTATTTGAAAATTGTGTTTTGTTGGAGATCCTGAAAAATATATCACCTTTCATATTTGGCCTGGGGACTTCTTTCTGCTTTCCCTTATGACCAATTGCCATTTTTAAGCTTTTCCTTTGTTCAAATTGACCACAGGTCTTTTCAAATGTGGTATGCAAATTGTTATTGTAATATAATTCTAGGGTGCAGGGTAGAATGTTTCTTCAGGGGCTAAATGGAGGAATATAATAAGGAAACCGTCACCTGCGTTTTCAAGAAAACATTTGGACGTTCTTAGAGTGATTTGATTTTAAATTTCAGAGGCTGTTTCATGGAGGTAACATTTACTTCTGAGGTGTGTAATCTGGACTCAGCATGTTGTAATGCTGTTGCCTTTGATGTTCACCAAGTTTGTTTATGAACTGGGCTGGGACTGGTAATTTTATATCTTCCAAGGAAATTCTTAGATACGTAGGGTATCTTCCCCCCACCCCCTTCCCTAATGATGGCTTCCATACTGGAATGTAACCAAAGATGTGTTGGAAATCTAAACAAGATTGTCTTTGTGCACAGAAGAGAATGTGATTGGGGTCCCAATGTGACAATGTGGCTTATTTCATGTCACGTAAAAGAGGTAAAATGTGTGCAGTCTCTTAAAATATTTTTAAAGCTATCATGGTCTGGAATTTGAGTAATATATAGGAAAAATTTGTTTTCTAAGTAATATTCCCTTTATTTGATTTTTGTCCTTCTGCAGCCTATAATCTTCTGAGTTTGTGTGTTTGTGTATGTGTGTGCCTGTGTGTGGGTATATGTTTGTATGTATGCTACAATGACACCATATTGTAGTTTCTGTTAACTTTGCTTTTGACGACTTGCAATAAAAAAGAGGATATTCCCATTAGGGGAATGAAAGAGTTCTAAGCTGCCATGAATGTTACAATTTACATGATTTGGAGCATCAAGAACTCTTGCTCAGATTTTTAAATTCAGCTAATCACAGATTCTCTGTTATGAAAACAATGATTTGAATGTAAATTCACTCAGACAGGCATATCAAGAAGCTAATTAATTTGTACAAAGAAGAAGGATAGATAACTTTTACATATTCGGAATTTGTTTCATGATGGCTCAAAGAACATATACCTTCATTTTCAAATTCAGCCATAAATAAGTCTACCCATATCCATGTAGTCGGGCTTATCTGTCAAGGATGCTATCCAGCCAGGTAGTACTGTGAAAATATATTAACACTCATCCCAAAGAGGTAATTAGGAAGTGTCAGATGAAAACACACAAAAAAGAACTCCATTACAGACAAGAAAGAGATTTTCATTATCATAAAACTATTAATTTAGGATTTTAAATGATAGACTTATCATCTCTATTATCTTCAAAGCTGACAGAATAATGGCAAATCTCCAGCCTTTTCTCCCCCACCACACACATAGATTTTCATCTTGAATTTTCTACATGAGCCGCCATCTTGTCAGAATCTCTTTGGAAGTGAGATGAGAGTCTCAAGAGAGATTTCTGGATAAATAAACTGACTGACAATTCTGTAGCAGCATCCTCCCCAAGTAAATGTAACCCCCTGTCATCTATCTGTCTTCTTTATCTACTACAAATAAATGATATATAAATGTGCATAATAAGATTGAAAATGTATATGTATGGGGATTTTAAAAGGGCCTGTCATAATAAGGAAAAAAAACAATGTAAACATTCAAAAGTCCTTTTATAAACCTTTTGTATTTTATGGATGAGCCTCATTTCATGTTTAATTAAAGCCATCCATTCATGGTGAGCATACTGTCAGCTTGATTTTGAAGAATTCTGTCTGAAAATTTAATCTTTTTTTTTTCATATTTTTTTTAACAAAGAAAAACTTAAGTCAAACTTGTGAACCAGACTCCCCATTTTTTTAAAAATATAACTGTCTATTTTGTATAAATATAGGTGGATTTATTTGTTATTTGAAAACATGGAAATATCAGAATTCTGTAGAAATATGAGAGGCAGAGTTCAAAATCAATCCCCCTGATTTTTTAGAATTTCAAATCAATCAACCAACATTGAATTTTTTTAAAAAAATTATGTTTCACTATTTACCAATTACATGTAAAGAACTTCATCATTAAAAAAATAAATTCTAAATTCTTTCCCTCCTTCCCGCCCTTTTCTCCCCTTGAGAAAACAATTTTACTGCAATTATACATCTGAAATAATGCAAAACAAAGTTCTATATGATCTATGTGGCAAAAGAAAGCATAAACAAAATAAAATAGTTAAAATAAAGCAAAAACTGCCTCAGTCTACATTCAGAGTTCATTTCTTTTTCTAGATTATATATATATATATATATATATATATATATATATATATATATATATCATATATCCTTTGGATTGCCTTGAAGCATTCATCTTTCACATATCATCAACATTACATCATTTTTTTCTGTGTACAATGTTACACTGCTTCTTCTCATTTCACCTTGCATCAGTTCACGTAAGTCTTCCCAGATTTTTCTGAAACTAGTCTGCTCATAATTTCTTATAGGACAACAGCATCTCATTACCACAACTGAGATGGGGTGGAGGGGTGGTCATGAGAAGTGAGTAGTCTGAAGAACTAAGTTGAGGAAGAGCAAAGATGCATGATAAAGTCTCTTAGAATGAGGGCAGGGGTTGATTACTTGAGAAAAAATATAAACCAAGAACTGAAAGAAGGAAAGTGAGTAACTTGGAAGTCTAATAATAGCTTCTAGGATTTTGAGTAAGTGGTAGAAGTGGATTGCTGCTCATTTCACTCCATATTAGTTCTTATGAATCTTCTCAGCTTTCCCTAAAACCATGCTGTCCATCATTTCTTACAATAAAATAATGTTACCTTACATTCATATTCCATAATTTGTTCAGGCCTTGTCCAGTTCATGGCCAATGAATAGAGAAGATCAAAGAAGGCAAAAATAGGTAACTCTGATGACACACAATTAAAACTTTTTTGTACAAAAATCATTGTAGTTAAATTTAGAATATAGTTAATATGGGATTTTTCTGAGACATATAAAGACTGATTAAAATTTATGTGAAGAAGAATCAACCTTCAATTGATAAATGGTCAAAGTATATGAAAAGAGACCTCTCAGGTAAGACATGCAAGGTGTTTATAGCCATATGTAAAAATTCCTGAGACAATTGCAAATTAAGGAAGAGGTTCCACTTTAAATCCATCAGATTGGCAAAGTTGGCAAAAGAAAAGGAAAATACCAAATGCAAGAGGATCTCTGACACAGAAGTCATGTTCATGAATTATTGGTAGAGCTGTGAATTAGTCAGGTATTTGGAATTATGTTCTCAAAGGGGTGAAATTGTGCATTCCGTTTGTCCTAGTGATACCAACTTCTAGTCCTGTAACCCCGAAGAAATCAGAGAAAGTGGGAAAAGACCCTTTATGTGCAAAAATATTTATTGTGGAACTTTTAATGATGGCATTTTTTCCAGACAGGTAATTCAGTTAGTAGAGTACTAGCCTTGAAGTCAGGAAAATCCCAGTTCAAATCTGATTTTAGACTGGGATTCTGGGCAAATCACTTAACCTCTCTTTGTTTTGCCTTACTTTCCTCAATTATAAAATGGAGCTAAAAATAGCACCTACCTGTCAGGATTATTGTGAGGATCAAGGTAATTATATTCATGGAATGCTCAGCATAGTATCTGTGCTCTTAATAATTATAATAAACATTTTTCCCTTCACTTTTCCTGTCCCTGTCTCCACTGTCTACACCAATATGACCCTACCAAACCATGGTTTCTTTACACTGACTTTCCATCATGCAAATATACTCTTCCTCCTCTTCCCTGACTTCCTTCAAGACTTAGCTTTAACCTCTTCTTCTGCTGCAGGCCTTATGTATCATGGAATATCCATTGTATAAATCTTTCATGTACATTCTTTTTTTGTTTGCTTTTACACACACACACACAAACATACATATATATGCACACTTATTAGAAAGCAAGTTCCTGAAGGGAAGAGAGTCAATTTTTTTTCTTTGCTGTGTTTCCCTAGCACTTAATAAACGTTTGGTAACTGCTCAAGAGCCTGGACTAGAATCCAAGTCTCTTGATATTCTTTCAATCACTTTATACTAAGATACTGGCTATACCACTGGAATATTTTAGAATTCATCATTTTTTCTTAGCTTGCCTTTTTTCTATATTATCATTCTCATTATCATACATTTACTAACAATTGTGAACACATGATAAGTTGGATTCCTTACAACTACTCCCTTGGTGTAAATTTAACTCTTTTGAAACATTTGTGATTGTCGTAGTGGGTCTCCTGCTTCTGAAGCTTCTGAAACATTCTCCAATTTTCTCTTCTACCTTTTTCAAATTCATAATGCATCTTTCAGCCGTGCATCTCCTGTCCATGTTATTCATTTTACAATTCAGGGCAGAGTTCTTTCTCTGACTCCCATCTTATTTTTAGCTTCTGGTCCACCCTGATTATTTTATTCTGAAAACTGATTTGCAAAAGTGATTACCAATTTCCTTGACCAAGCTGCTGACTTCATTTTCATTTTTTCCTGCATCTCTCTCATTTCTTTTCCCAGTTTTTCTTCTAACTTCCTCATTTAATTTTCAAAGTCTTTTTGAGCTCTGTCATAGTCTGAGCCCAATTTCTGTTTTTCTTGGAGTCTTTAGATGGAGGAACTTGTGCTTCCTCATCTTCAGACTGACTGTTTTGATTCTTCTTGGGCTCACAGGCAAAATATTTCTCAATGGTGTTCCTCTTGTTTCTCTGCTTGCTCATTTTCACTTAGCCTATTTTGGGGGGTGCTTCCTGAGCTTTTGGGACACTACCACAAGGGTCTCAGTGTGAGAGGCTCTGTCCTCCCTCCTGGTCTTTGAATGACTATATGCTCCCCCCGGCTCTGCCACGGGGCCGAGGTGGGGGGGGGTCCCTGCTGTTCTATGGGGGACCTAGACTGTGATTAGGATCTGAATGTGGTCAGAGCCCCAGAGTCCTGTTCCAGGGGCAGAGGACAGAGCTCTGCAGTCTCTCTTCACTCCCCTCCCTAGGTTCAATGGGCTCATGCCCTGAGGACGCCTGCTTACCCGCTCTGCCTGCTTCTGTTTCCTGGATCTGGGCTGCTGTGGCCATGCTGCTCTCTGTGTGCCCTGAGCGCTGGGCTTCACATGCTCACTCTGGCAGAGCCCCTCCACCCGGCTGTTCCCCCAATTTGTGCCTGGTGCTCCCCTGGGTGTAGCTCAGGAAACTCCCCCGCTGCTGTGAGCCCTGACTACCAGGGCCCTGGGACTGCCTTCGGGAGGCTGAAGTTCTATCACTCTGGCCGGCCACCCCTCCAACACCGGGGAGCAGAGCCTTTCTGCTCTTTTCTGGGTTACCTTGAGTAGGAGAACTGCCTCACTGGGTCCCTTTGTGGGTTCTGTCTCTTGAAAATTTAGTTAGAGACTTTAGTTTAGAAGTTTTATGAGAGAGTGCCCAAGACAAGATTCGCTATTGTCACCATCTTGGCTCCGCCCAAATAGCATGCTAAAAACCAGCTTAGGTCAAATAGATAAAACAGTTCAAAAAGTTATTGAGGAGAAGAATGCTTTAAAAAGCAGAATTGGCCAGATGGAAAAAGAGATAAGAAAGCTCTCTGAGGAAAACAAATCCTTCAGATAAAGAATACAACTCAGGGAGATTGCTGAATTTGTGAGAAATCAGGACTCAACACTTCAAAACCAAAAGAATGAAAAATTTGAAGAAAATGTGAAACATCTCATTGAAAAAACAACTGATATGGAAAACAGATTTAGGAAAGGTAATTTAAAAATTATTGGAATCCTTGAAAGTCATGATCAGGAAAAGAGCCTTGACATCATTTTCAAAGAATTACTACAGGAAAATTGCCCTGATATCCTAGAGGCAGAGGGCAAAATAGAAATGCAGAGAATCCACAGATCCCCCAGAGAAAGAGATCCCAAAAAAAACAACCCGCAGGAATATTATAGCCAAGTTCCAGAACTTCCAAGTCAAAGAGAAAATATTACAAGCAGCCAGAAGGACACAATTCAAATATCGTGGAGCTGCAGTCAGGAGCACACAGGACTTAGCAGCAACTACATTAAAAGTTCATAGGGCTTGGAATATAATATTCTGGAAGGCAAAAGAGCTTAGAATGCAACAAAGAATCAACTACCCAGCAAAACTGAATGTCCTCTTCCAGGGAAAAAGATGGACTTTCAATGAACCAGGGGAATTTCAAATGTTCCTGTTGGAATGGCCAGAGCTAAACAGAAGGTTTGATCTTCAGATACAGGACTCAGGTGAAGCATAGAGATTGGAGGAGAGGGGGGAAATATGAGGGACTTAATGATGATGTACTGCATTTATTCTTGTATAGAAAAATGACACTGATAATACTCATATGAACCTTCTCAATTAACAGAGCAGGTAGAAGGATCTTTTATAGATGAAGCACAGGAGAAAGCTGAATTTGAAGATAAAATATGGTGTAAAAATGGAGTCAATAGAAAAAAGGGAAATGTAATGGGAGAAAGAAAAAGGAGAGAGGGAATAGGCCAAGATATTTCATATAATAAGATTTTTCTTTATTACAATGAGCTATTGCAATGATATGGAAGGGGGGAAGGCAAGGGGGAATGAGGGAATGTTCACTCTCATCAGAGGTGGCTAGGAGAGGAAACAGCAAATATACTCAATGGGGTATAGGCATCTGGAGTAAGAACGGGGGGACAGGGGCAAGGGGTGGGGATGTGAATGAAGGAGGATTGGATGGACCATGGGGGGGAGAGTGGTCAGATATAACACATTTTCTTTTTTACTTTTTTGCAAGGGGCTGGAATTGGAAGGCCTGTCCGGGACCATAGGGCCAGGTGGATGCTGGGCCTAAGGGGTGGTATGGGGACTCGGGGCCTCTTGGCCCCAGAGCCAGGGATCTGTCTGTTGTGCCACTCAGCTACCCTACAGCAAAGTCAGTGAAAGGAGAGAGAAAATATAGTACATGGTAGTGGAAAAATATGAAAGGAGGGAGTTGCGATCAGCAATGGCAATGGTGGAAAAATATTGAAGTAACTTTTGTGATGGACATCATAAAGAATGTGATCCACCCGTTACAGAGTTGATGGTGTTGGAACACAGACTGAAGTACACTTTTTATTATTATTATTATTTTGGTGGGGGTGGTACAGGGCAAATGGAGCTGGGTGGCCTTCCTGGGGCCACATTGGGTGTCTGAAGCTGGATATGGATCCGGGTTCTCCTAGCTCCAGGGCCAATGCTCTGTCCACCACTCTGATGCCCCTACTATTTTTACTATTTTATTTTATTTTAGGTCTTTTTTTTTCTTTTTTCTTTTTTGGTTTTTGCAGGGCAGTGGAGTTGGGGTGGCTTGCATGTCACACAGCTGGATGATTGTTGGGTGTACAGGACTGGATATGGGCTTGGGTGCTCCTGGCTCCAGGGCTGGTGCTCTGTCCACTGCACCACCTGGCCATACCTGCAATTAATTTTAATTTTAATTTTTTTCTCTCCCCTTTACTTTATCGCTCAAGTGAATCTATATTTTTTGGGGGGGAGGGGATATTTTGTTTACTCTTAAACAAGTTTTTTTTAAAAAAAGTGATTACCAAGTCTTTCTAGGAGGGTAGAATACTTGTCACCTGAGATGGAATGGTCTGCATACTTGGAACCATAGCAGTCTCTCAGTTTCCACAAGATGGTGTCTCCATTCTCGAAGGACCTCTCTAGTTTCTCTTTCTTGCTTGAAAACATTCAGACATTGCTGTCAGGATGATTCAAATTTTCATCCATTTGGAGCATTCTTGGAGCTGATTAATCTGATAGCAAGCTTAATGTGCTATTGGGCCCTGTTTTTAATTAGATAATGCATGTAAAACATTCTGTACACCTTAAAGCCCTATAGAAATGAGAGCTATTAGTATTATAATTAAATTGATTTAAAGTTAGTTCATGTAATGGAACCATGACTTCTGTAAACTCTGCTCTTTCTAGTTGTGTTCGCAGCCCATGATTTTCTCAGCTCATTTCTTAGAAAGGGAAATCCTTTTGCTCACTAAGATAAAACTTCCACAGAGGAGTTAAGCTCCAGTTAACTACCTACCCAGGGTGTTATAACAGAGTTGAAGATGAATTTAAGCAAACAAATCTATAAGAAAACCAGATTGAGGAATTCTAAATGTGGGAACTGTCTCCAGTAATACAAATAAAACCTATCTATAGCTAAGTATAGAACTGGATTCCACAGGTAGATTACAAGGGGCTCATGAACTTGAAAAGTATTTTTATTCTTGTATTTCAATGTAAATATTTCCATTGTAATTAATTGTATTTTATTTTATAGATTTAAAAACATTATGAGAAATGGGTCATAGGCTTCATCAGCCTAAAAAGGGATGTATAATGCATAGAAGAAAGATTATGAACCCCTGCCTTAGGAGATAATTTCTAGAAGGCCATTCCAGGAACATTGAAGTTAATTGTACAAGACCACAAAGATAAATGGAAGAAATGGACTTTGAACCACAACTCCTCTAGGTTCCAATTCTAGCACTAGACACTACTATATATCTTCCCCTTAAATGCATTTTATATTAGGATGCATAATAAATATGGGTCTTACCTGTGAGCCTTTGTATTCTAAGTTTCTCTAGGACTATTATCTATTAGGATCCCTGTAAATTCAGAAGCTTGCTAAAGAAAAAATTTGAAAACCCTGATTATCAACAGCAGAATCAGGCAATGAACACTGGACAAGAGAGTCATAGCATCAGAAATCAAAAACTGGAATGGACCCCCCAAACCATCTATTGCTACAGTTAGAAAAAATCAAAACTGGATTGAATACCAAAGTGAAACCTGGATCAAAGAAGGAGGAAAGTAACTGAAAACCAATTAGAAAAGATAGGTTGTAGGCACATTAAAAGGCCTTTAAATGCCAAACAGAGGGAATTATATACAATTATAGAGTTAATTGGAGACTCTAGAACTGTATCTCCTGCTCCTTGGGAGTTTCTGGATTCTTTCTAGCTTCCTGTTTTTATCTAAGAGCTTCAGAGTATGACTGACTTTTCTTCAAGAAACCCATAAGATAATTCTTGTGTGGAGCCAGTTTTTTCATCTAGTGGTTCAGAATGATTTCATTTTTCCTTTGATTATATCTTCACTCTCAGTTTATGGTTTTAGTTCAGTAGAGATAGGTAAATCTTGTTAATAGTTAATCTCTGAAATGGAGAAGTCCAAAAATATGAGTCCAGCTGTAATTAGTAAAATTTAGGAAAGGAATACTCCTCTCACAAATAAATCCTTATGGATTCCTTCATAAATTGATTTTCAATTTTTCCATTATTAAACTTTTCTACCTTCACCGCCGTTATCACTAAAGCTGTGAAATATTATCCCTCTTCTCCGTTATCTCTTAACCTCTTCAATGTTCAGTTTTCTGGCAGATTGTTTACATTTAATAAATATTCTATGATCATCTGTAAGCACGAATTATTATTGTTCGGACTCCTAAATTTAGTTTACTCATTTTGGTTCCATAATATCAATTATCTCTGTGTTGGTCATTTACATTTCCTTGCTTCTTACAAACATATTATCAATCCTTTGTCTCCATTTTCTCTTACTTACCCTTAACTTATATGTAATATGGTTTAAAAAGAAAACAGATAAACAAAAATAAAATGCAGCAAAAACACATCATGCCATTATTTTTACTAATAAGGGCTAGATTGGTCTTTTCAATTACTTCAACAATTCACATACCAATGACCATAATGGCAAAGAATGGGACCAACTATAACAAAGTTTGTTTGCCATAATCGAAATATAAGTAAGATATTTCATTTGCTTGGTTTTAATTGTAGTTAGCCTATTTGTTGAATGTGTTTACAGGAAGAAGCACTGAAGTTTTCATTTAAAAATAAACAACAAAATATTAGATTGCATCTATGATTTCTTTGGTAAAGACATATGTTCTGGATATTCATTCATATTAAGGAGAAGGGATCCATTTTCAACAATAGTTTGGACAATCGAGTTTCTTCTCAATTGGCATTCTCTGATTCTGTGATTCCATGAATGGTAATCTTGAGAGGAGGGTCAAAAAAAGCACATTTGACCACAATTGGCTTTATCTTTAAACAAGAACACAGTTTTGATTATTCTCTTCCAAATCCTGTAAAACTGGAGAGTATTCAGAACTGAGAACCTTTTTGCCAAGTACCACAGATCTAAACCATCACAAGAGGGGTTCATTCGAGTTGCTCTGTCAATCTAGCTGTTTAAATAAATGCTCCTTTGGAAGCTTACTTTTTATAACATTTTTATTGCTTTTTTTTAGAAAACTTGATTTTGCAAGAGGATCTCTATGCTGCCCTTATTCAAGATAAATCTTGATGCTGCCCTTACTCTTTGCCCTTAGCATTTATAAGTACATTTTTGCACAACCTATGCTTTGTGATTTTTTCCAACATTTCCTTAGAATTCTATTTCTACATTTTTAATGTACCAATTTTCATTTTTATAATGGTCCAACTGTGTGTGTGTGTGCATATATATATATATATATATATATATATATATGTAAGAAAGAAGAGACAAATATATGTGCTTATGTGGGGCAAATGAGCCATAATTTCTCTACCCACATAGCTCTGGCCCACATAGCAATCATTTATCTTTACTGGAGTACATAGATTTAGAAGGGGAGAGGAAAACAAAATCAATTTTTAAGTATCTATTGTGACTAGGGACTGTGCTGAGTCCTCTAATATATGCTATTTCATTTTTTCCTCTCAACAACCTTGGGTGGTAGGTGCTTTTTTAGTGCTCATTTTACACTTAAAACTGGGCAAACTGCGGTTAAATGACTTATCCAAGGCTACAGTACAGTGCTGGCATTCGGATGTAGTTCCTTTCACTACAAATCTTCTAACTCACTATTGGGTTGAAACATTTGATCCTTTTGTAATTTTTACTATTCTTAAAGTGAATAAATGTTTATTGTGTAACTCACGGAGAAACAGATGAGCCAAATCCTTTCCTAAACAAATTCCAAACGAACAACTATGTCGCAGCTACGCCTGAATCTCTACAGTTTTCTTTTCATCCCAATTCTTGCCACTAAAGAAGAGTCTTGGGAAGGAGATAGGAAAATGCTTTTATCTATATGTGGCAACGGAATTTATCTGAATCCTTGTCGTTGTCAAGATAACTCAAGATAACTTCACCACAGACCAAAAACGAATAATATTAACAGATAAGCTTCATCTATCAAAGTACCAAAGAATTATTTTTAAGAACTAGAAAAAATGTTAATAAAATTCATCTGGAAATCAAGATTCAAGAATAACAAAGAAACTAATGAAAATATATAAAGAAAAATAAGCTTCACATCATGGTCTTTCACATGATTGCTGTTTTAGAACTGAAAGGGATCTTAAAGATATATGTTTTGGGGGGCAGCTAGGTGGTGCAGGAAATATAACACTGGTCCTGGAATCAGGAGGTCCTGAGTTCAAATACAGTCCAAGACACTTAAAAATTACCTTAGCTGTGTGGTTTTGGGCAAGTCACTTAAGCCCATTGCCTTGTCAAAAAAGGATATTTTTTCCCTCCAGCATCTTTATTTTGTGAATAAAGCAATAAAAACCCAGAGATTGCAGGGAAGATCATAGACCTAGATCCAGAAGTGTCGTTCTTACCTGATCTCCTCATTTTAATCATTGAGAAACTGAGGGAGTTAAGTGTCTTGTTCAAAGTCAGCCAAAAAGTAAGAAAGCATTAGGGATTGGATTTGAACTAAAACCCTCTGACTCTGGTCTATAGTTTTTCCCTTGGAGCATAGTTTGAAGTGATTTGCAAAGGTCAAAGGGTATAGATAACCAAGCAGGGATGTGACCCCAAGGTCTTTGACTCCAAATATATCATTCTTTCCATTGTACAACACTTCCTTTAGCAATAAAATCATATTTTTTGTTTGTTTGTTGTAGTAGTTTCAAAGACCTCTGTAAAATCTGTCACCAATCCTTTCCAATTCTACTCTATTCACAGGAAGTACCGTCTATGGGATTTTGGATAACATTTTCAATTTGTATTTAAGTCTTTTATTTTCCGTTTAAAAAATTCTTTTTCTTTCTGGCTCATCATATCTTTTCTCACACTCTGTGTTCTCCAATGGGATAATCTTGTGGTTATTGAGTAATGACTATTCCCACATCAATACTAATTTACATAGTTACAAATTTCTTTTTGCACTAAGACAGAACAACTCCAAAAGGGTATTGATTTATTTAACTTCTCCCAGTGCAAAAAGTGCTATTTAGTAAATAACAGGTTTAGTTAGAACAGCATTATGGCATCAAAGTACCAACCTGAACCAAGAAAATGATTTATATGCAATATAGTGTATCTTTTCAGCCAAACAGAGTAGCTGAGAATTCCACAATCTTTGAATTAGAAGGAATCTCTGAGGTCTTTCATTCTATTATAACCTCTCAATGAATGAACAGTCACTGGTTGGGCAGCTTGGTAGCATTATGATTGGACCAGGAAGGACTGAATTCAAATTCTCTCCCAAATGCTTATTAGCTGGAAAATTACAGGAAAGTTATTTAACCACCCTCAGTCTCAGTTTTCTTATCTGTAAACTGAGGGGATTGGACTTGGTGACCTTTAAGGTCTCTTCCAGCTCTAAATATATAAATCAAAGATCTCACTTCCACTTGAAGTTTTCCAGAGATGGGAAGCTCACATTCAAAGAAGGAATAACACTCTTTTTAAAATAACTTCAATTGCTAAACATTTTTGCTATACATAAAGCCAAAATCTTTCTCAATGTATTGCACCTTCTTTTCATTAGTACCAATTCTACTTTCTGAATCTAATCAAAAAAAGATCATCATTTTTCCACATGATATTTCATTGAATCCATGAAGACATTGCTCTTGAAGCTATCTTTCATCCATGTTAGACAATTCCCATTCCTTCAACTTTTTGTCATATGAATACTCTCCTTTCTATCCCAGAAACTTTTCTTCTGGAAATACTCTAGGTGACTGAGAATGATAATAATGGCACTTATGATGATAAAGATAATCTTTGACATTTTTATGTATCCCTTGGATATCACTTCTTCATCCATCAATGTAGCCCCCTTTCGTAATTTTTCCAGAGAATATTCATCCAATGTGCAGAAGGCCTTTCTCTAGGTCTTTTAATATTTTATGGGTTTGGGCAATAATCAGGTTGTCTTTATGTTAGTGTTTACTCTCATTACATCACAAATCCAGTGCCATTTTTAGTTGTATGAGTTTGAATGTTGTCATTAACACATTTCATATAAGTCACCATTGATCATGAACTTAAATCCATCATGAGACTCTTTCAATTGTCTGTTATATCACCTGCAATTATTCAAATATCATCTTATAATGTTTGTCCATCATTCTCAAAGAAGATCGTGACATCAGGGTGGTGATGCTATGACAAGCACATGAATTAGATTTGGGGGTGGGGGAGCTGTGATAAATCACCAGTCTCACTTTCTCCTCTGGAGCTATCTAGGTTCAGCTGCCACATATGCATCAGGACTACTGGAGATGGCCCTAGATACAAGGTAATCCGAATTAAGTGACTTGCCCAAGGTCACACAATTACTGTCAAGTGTCTGAGGCTGGATTCGAATTTCCATCCTCCTGACTCCAAGGCCAGTGATCTATCCAGTATCACCTATTAAATTCCAACTGTTCCAAGTTATGTAGTATGGGGTAGGTAGGTGGCACTGTGGTTAGAATGTTGGCTTAAAAGTCAGGAGGACTCATTTTACTGAGTTCAAATGTGGACTCAGATACTTCCTAGCTATGTGATCCTACACAAATCACTTAATTCTATTTGCCTCAGTTTCCATATCTATAAAATGAACTGGAGAAAGTAATGACTCTAGCATATTGGCCAAGAAAACCACAAATATTGTCTTGGAGAGTCAGATATGATTAAAAATGACTAAAATAAAGTTAGGAAAATATTTGTGTTAAAAGGATAAATTTCTATATAAGGATAACTAAAAATAACTGAAAATGTTGAGCAGCTAGGTAGTGTAGTGGATAGAGCACTGGCCCTGGAGTCAGGAGGACCTGAGTTCAAATTTGAACTCAGACACTTAATAATTGCCTAGCTGTGTGACCTTGAGCAAGTCACTCAACCCCATTTCCTTAAATAAATAAAATTTAAAAAAATAAAAAGAGGGGGTGACTAGGTGGCACAGTGGATAGAGTACCAGCCCTGGAGTCAGAGGCACCTGAGTTCAAATCTGGCCTCAGACACTTAATAATTACCTAGCTGTGTGGCCTTAGGCAAGCCACCTAACCCCACTGCCTTGCAAAAAAATTTAAAAAGATAAAAAGAAACATAACAATTGAAATTTATATTTTTACACATCATGCTCAAAAATGAACCTAATCCTCTTGATAGGTTTTTGTAAGAAGGTGAGAAAACTTTGAGATTTATTTATCTGTGTAACCTTGTGAGCATCACTTAATCTATGTGGACATTGGTTTTGGCACTCTAAAATGAGAGGGTTGAAATAGTTAACCTCTGTGGTTCTAAAATTTGTAATCTTATGATCATAAAATATGATTCTACAGTGGAACTGGTTTCTCCTTTTTCTGGATACTATGCTTCTTTTAACATGCTTTAAGGTCTATTTACTTCTTTTGGCTTCTATATCAGACCTTTAATTAATTCATTTTGAGCTTCCAGATCATTAAAATGGATAGGGGGAGAGATGGAAGAAAAAGAAAGAAAAAGTGATG